>NC_139031.1:53716689-53913462 GCF_964662115.1 Mustela nivalis
TCATGAAAATGTTTCTCTGTACCTTCACAACACTAGGCATTGTTAATTTCTAATGTTTTGCTCATTTGGCAAGTGAAAAGTTGTGTCTTTTCTGTGTGAAAAATCATCTTAATGAGCGTTTCCTGATCACTGGAGTCACTGAGTGTTCTTTGCCAGTTTGTGGCTCTTCGAAAGGTCTTTTCCTGTCCCAGGTTCCTAAAGAAGGTGAACTGTTAGAGGTGTGTGACCATAGATGGTGGGAGAAGAGGTCCCCTCCACCAGTGTTCAAGTCCCCTCAGGAATTATGGAGAAAGGCAGCCAAGGGCTAGACCCCTGGAATCCTTGAGACTCCAGAATGGGAGCCATTCACCCAACACCTTCCTTTACTCATGCCAGACCACTCCTGTGGTTCACTACTAAGGCCTGTGGCGGGGCAGACAGGAGTCCTGGTGTGAGGTCCTGAGCCTGGCACAGTCAGGGACAGGACTGCTGTTGGGGGCTGACAGGGGCCAAGGGAATCTGATGCCAGGCCCTGAGAGACTTAGGAGGCTGCTAAGATCTTCTGAGAAGCATAAGCTGGGTTAGAAGATGGGCAGAGGAGCATTCCAGGAAGCACAAGCAAAGACGCTGTGCAGGTTCAAGAGTGGCCTGTGCTGATGTCCAGATCAGCACTCTCTTGGGGACCACACAGCCAGCCACAGACTGAAGCAGAAGCCAATGTATACAGGCCACACTCTCCCTGGCCACACTCTCCCTTGATTGGTCACACTTGCCAGATAACTCTGGGCCTGATGCCCGCCATCTACTCCCTAAGGAAAGCCATGGTGGAGGTTAAAACATCTCCTGCCCATTTCTCTGGACCGGGCCTGGGCCAACCCCTGCGACGCTGCGCGGTTATTCCCATTCCACAGATGGGAGATGGTCCACGGGGTCAAGAGCACGTTGGAGCGCCTCCACGTTGCACAGGGGCAGAGGAAGAAGCAAATACGTCGCGAGGGCAAATAGCCTCGCGGAGGGGGAGGCAGGACACCAGGCAGGAAGAAGAGCCCGGGCTGGTAGAGACCACAGTATCTGCGCTCCCCTAAATGCGGTGCAGAAACAGAGGGGTCGGTCCGCCCTCCCAGCTTCCCAGGTGGGACCTACTGCGCCGCCCGGAGGCAGCTGTGGTGCAATGCTGCCCCCTGCCGGCGTCAGGGGGACACGCCTGGCTGCAACCCGCAGGAGGCGGCAGGAGAGACGGGCGGTGGGGGGGGGGGGCTGGCTTAGGCTTAGGCGTATAGGTGCTTTGAGCTGGAAAGGAAGAGCAGGGGGCAACTGGGCTGTTGGTAGGAAGCTAGACAGCTCCTAGTCTCATTGAACATAACAATAATCGCTAACATTTACTATGATCCAGGCACTGTTCTGATACTTTACACAGAATTCAAAAAAATGACCTGGGTCCCGGCGTCCTAAGCTACCCAAGATCCAGAGCAGGAAGGAGGCCCAGGCAGGCCTTTGGGAAGAGCACTGTGCACAGCGTCTCTCTTGCAGCTGGAGGCTCTGGCTCTCATCCTTTCTCATCCTGGTTACTGCAAAAGCTTTAAGCTCAGTTCTCTCTAAACTATAGAGCAAATAATGACATCCGGCTTAAAACCCTTTACAACTCAACAACAACAACCAACCAAAAACCTATTAGAAAATGGGGCAAGGCCTTAAATAGGTATTTCTCCAAAGAAGATACACAAATGGCCAATAAGCATCTGAAAAGATGCTCAACAGCTTTAGTCATTAAGGAAATGCAAATCAAAGCCACAAGGAGATAACACCTCACGCCCATAGGATCAAAAAATTTTTAAAAATAACATGTGTTGGCAAGGATGTGAAGTAATCAGAACTTTTGTGGGTCGTTGGTGGGAAGGTAAAAAGGTGCAGCACATTGGAAAATAGTATGGCAGGTCCTCAAAAATTAAAAATAGAAATTACCACAGGGGCGCCTCTGTGGCTCAATCAGTTGAGCATCTGACTCATGATTTTAGCTCAGGTCATGATCTCAGGGTTGTGGGTTTGAGCCCCATGTCGTTGGGCTCCCACTCAATGGGGAGTCTGCTGGAGATTCTTTTTCTCCCTCTGCCCTCCCCCTGCTCGCATGGTCTTTCTCTGTTCTCACTCTCAAATAAATTTAAAAAAAAATAGAATTGCCACACAAGAAAAAAACTTTGTAATTATGTGTGGTGATGGATGTTAACTAGACTTATTGTGGTCATTTCAAATAATTATGTTGCACACCTGAAACTAATATAATGTTATATGTCAATTATATCTTAATTTAAAAAATCTTAGCAATATACAGGCAAAAAAAAAAAAAAAAAAAAAAAAAGATTGCCATGTGATCCAAGAATTCTACTTTCGGGTATATGACCAAAAGAACTGAAAGCAGGATCTCAAAGAGATGTTTGTATATCAGTGTTCATAGCATTCACAATAGCCAAACGGAGGAAACAACCCAAGTGTCCATCAACTGATACATCAAGTGCCCATCAATTGGGTAAACCAAATGTGGTATATACATAAAATAGAATATTATTCAGCCTTAAAATGGAGGGAAACTCTGACACACAGGATGGATAAACCCTAAGGACATTATGCTGAGTGAATAAGCCAGTCACAAAAAGACAAACATTATATGATACCACTTAAATGAGCTTCCTAGAGAAGTCAAATTCATAGGACAGAAGTAAAATGCTGGTTCCCTGGGTTTGGGGGGAGGGAGGATGGGGAGCTGCCTAATAGATGCAGAGTTGCCATTTGGGAAGATCAAAAAGTTCCAGGTAAATGTACAATTTGGCTGTTCTGTGATGGTTGTTTTACTCAAAATGGATTTGAAATTTTTAAAAATTTTTATATTTAATCATAAAAAATGCTGGGTTTTTAAGATTTATTCATTTGAGAGAGAGAGAGAGAGCAAGTGCATCAGCATGCGGAGGGGCAGAGGGAGAGAGAATCCCAAGCCCATTCCACTGAGTGCAGAGTCCAACATGGGCCTCAATCCCACAACCCCAAGATCTTCATTTGACCCGAAATCAAGAGTCAGATGCCTAACTGCTGAGCCACCCAAGTGCCCCAAAATGATCTTTAATGTCTGTAAATATGAAACACATAACTGAACTATCTAGATAGTATTTCAATCCAGTATATCTAAGTAACATGAATGTTCTGAAAGATAAATCATGCTAAAATAAATTATATTTCTTACCACTAGTAAACATAATAGCAACATTTTTTTAAAAGTTCCATTTGGGGGTGCCTGGTGGCTCAGTTGGTTAAGTGCCCAACTCTTAGTTTGGTCTCAGGTCATGATCTCTAGATTATAAGATCAAACCCCACATCAGGCTCCACACTCAGGAGTCTGCTGGAGATTCTCTCTCCCTTTGACTGCCCTAAAATAAACAAATAATTTTTTAAAATAAAATTGAATAAATAAAAAAATTCTCACCAAAATACTAGCCAATAGGATTCAACAGTACATTAAAAGGATTATTCACCACGACCAAATGGGATTTATCCCAGGGCTGCAAGGTTGGTTCAACATCCGCAAATCAATCAATTAGATACAATACATTAATAAGAGAAAGAACAAGAACCATATGATACTCTCAATAGATGCTGAAAAAGCATTTGACAAAGTACTGCATCCCTTCCTGATCAAAACTCTTCAAAGTGTAGGGATAGAGGGTACATACCTCAATATCATCAAAGCCATCTATGAAAAACCCACCGCAAATATCATTCTCAATGGAGAAAAACTGAAAGCTTTTCCGCTAAGGTCAGGAACACGGCAGGGATGTCCATTATCACCACTGCTATTCAACATAGTACTAGAAGTCCTAGCCTCAGTGATCAGACAACAAAAGGAAATTAAAGGCATCCAAATCGGCAAAGAAGAAGTCAAACTATCACTCTTTGCAGATGATATGATACTATATGTGGAAAACCCAAAAGACTCCACTCCAAAACTGCTAGAACATGTACAGGAATTCAGTAAAGTGTCAGGATATAAAATCAATGCACAGAAATCAGTTGCATTTCTCTACACCAACAACAAGACAAAAGAAAGAGAAATTAAGGAGTCAATCCCATTTACAATTGCATCCAAAACTATAAGATACCTAGGAATAAACCTAACCAAAGAGGCTAAGAATCTATACTCAGAAAACTATAAAGTACTCATGAAAAAACTGAGGAGGACACAAAGAAATGGATAAATGTTCCATGCTCCTGGACTGGAAAAACAAATATTGTGAAAATGTCTATGCCACCTAAAGCAATCTACATGTTTAATGCAATCCCTATCAAAATACCATCAATTTTTTTCAGAGAAATGAAACAAATAATCCTAAAATTTATTTGGAACCAGAAAAGACCTTGAATAGTGAGGGAATGTTGAAAAAGAAAGCCAAAGTTGGTGGCATCATAATTCCAGACTTCAAGTTCTATTACAAAGTTGTCATCATCAAGACAGTATGGAACTGGTACAAAAACAGACACAAAGAACAACAGAACAGAATAGAAGGCCCCGAAATAGACCCTCAACTCTATGGCCAACTAATCTTCGATGAAGCAGGAAAGAATGTTCAATGGAAAAATGTCTCTTCAACAAATGGTGCTGGGAAAATTGGACAGCCACATGCATAAAAATGAAATTGTACCATTTCCTTATACTACACACAAAAGTAGACTCAAAATGAATTAAAGACCTCAATGTGACAGGAATCCATCAAACTCCTTGAGGAGAACACAGGCAGCAACCTCTTCAACCTCAGCCACTACAACTTCTTCCTAGGAACATCGCCAAAGGCAAGAGAAGCAAGGGCAAAAATGAACTATTGGGACTTCATCAAGATCAAAAGCTTCTGCATAGGAAAGGAAACAGTCAACAAATCCAAAAGACAACTGACAGAATGGTAGAATATATTTGCAAATGACCTATCAGATAAAGGGCTAGTATCCAAAATCTATAAAGAACTTAGCAAATTCAACACCCAAAGAACAAATAATCCAATCAAGAAATGGGCAGAGGACATGAACAGACATTTCTGCAAAGAAGACATCCAGATGTCCAACAGACACTTGAAAAAGTGCTCCACATCACTCAGCATCAGGGAAATACAAATCAAAAGCACAGTGATATACCACCTCACATCAGTCAGAATGGCTAAAATTAACAAGTCAGGAAATGACGGATGCTGTCAAAGATGCAGAGAAAGGGAAACCCTCCTACACTGTTGGTGGGAACGCAAGCTGGTGCAGCCACTCTGGAAAACAGCATGGAAGTTCCTCAAAAAGTTGCCAATAGAGCTACCCTACAACCCAGCAATCACACTACTGGGTATTTACCCTAAAGATACAAATGCAGTGATCCGAAAGGGTACATGCACCCAAATGTTTATAGTAGCAATGTCCACAATAGCCAAACTACGGAAAGAGCCTAGATGTCCATCAACAGATGAATGGATAAAGAAGATGTCACACACACACACACACACACACACACACACACACACACACAATGGAATACTATGCAGTCATCAAAAGAAATGAAATCTTGCCATTTGCAATGACATGGATGGAACTAGAGGGTATTATGCTGAGGAAGATAAGTCAATCAGGGAAAGACAATTATCGTATCATCTCCCTGATATGAGGAATTTGAGAGGCAAAGTGGGAGGTTTGGGGGGTAGAAAAGGAAAAAATGAAACAAGATGGGATTGGGAGGGTGACAAACAATAAGAGACTCTCAATCTTACAAAACAAACTGAGGTTTGCCAGGGGGAACACGGTATGGAGAGGGTGTTGGGTTATGGACATTGGGGAAGGTATGTGCTATGGTGAGTGCTGTGAAGTGTCTAAGCCTGATGATTCACAGACTTGTATCCCTGGGACAAACAATACATTATATGTTAAAAAATTTAAAAACAAAAAACAAAAAAAAACAACCTCCAAAAGATTAGGGTCCCTGGGTGGCTCAGCGAGTTAAGCATATGCCTTCAGCTCATGTCATGCTCTCACAGTCCTGGGATCAAACCTTAAGTCAATGGGAGATTGATTCTCCCTTTGCCCCTTCCCCTGCTTGAACTCTCTTTCTCAAATAAATAAAATCTTAAAGAAAATATTAAAGTTACTTTTTAAAAACTTTACAAGTAGCATATATTTCATAACCATTTTAAAATTGGTTTGTCACATTTCCATTTGAAAACAAAGCTAAAGCTGGATTTTGACAAGGTTGTCTTACTCACAGATTTGTTTACTTGTTCACTCATGTACCCACCATGTATTCATTAAACAACTACACTGAATCTCTTCACCAAGATTAGGATTTCATACTATAAAGACAGGCTCCTATACTTGAGGAGCTCACATAGTGTGTGTAAAATAGATCTGTAAACAAATTTCCCTCAGTTCAGAATGATAAATTCTCTGATATGGATATAGATTTTTGCTCTTGCATTTCAAAATAGGTACTCTAAAAAATATAGCTATGCCTGTAGACACAGAAAAGGAAGTTATTAACTGTCCCTAGAATATAGAGTTAAGATTTTATAGATAAAATGACATTTCAGTTGGCTTGCTTAAGCAGTGGCTTGGTGTGTTTCAAAATTCTCAAAACACAACCAAGAGAAAAAAAAAAAAAACAAAAAAAACCATTTCACTTTGTAAACACACATACACGTACAACTAAAAGTTTCATAAAACAATACTTACATCTTTACATTTTTCTACTGTGGTCTATTCCAAAAATGCTAGTCTTGACCCACAAAATTGACTTCATAATCTTTTAATATGTTGTACCTAACAGCTTAAAAAATACTAGTTTAGGGAAAGAAAAACAATTACCCATCTGAAGAAAATAATTTCAGATAAAGGGAACAGTTTGTGACAGTCATGAAATTACTGAAGACTTAACATGTAGAAAAATGGTAAAAACTTCAAAGAAGTTGAATTATGACAGGCGTGGGAGTAAAGAGTTGAAAACTGAATTAGAAGAATCAAAAAGAGAGAGGAAAAGATAAGGCTGAGAGGTAAGAGCAAAATGTAGAACTAGACTGTGAATAACCACACTTTTATTTACTTCTAAGGAATATACAGTTTTCATGGTGTACAACAGTGATCCAGCAGAGATCACTAAGGTGGAAAAACAGCATGCTACCTTTGGTCTAGGTAAAAGCAGTAATGTGGAAAAAAGAACAGAATGCAATGAGAGGAGACAGGAAAATAACACAGTCCTTAGCCATGGAGATGGATAATAAGAAGCACCATTAAGAGCTACTTGTAGGAAGAGATTCCAGTTAAAAAACAAGACATTACAGCATATAATCCTAGTAGAGTTTTAACAAAATGGGATGGTGAAGATGAAATACAAACTAAAAATTTCTCTCATTTCCAAAATTTAAAGCAACCATGTATAAGGATTCATATATTCAACTAAATATTCTTAAAAATTCAAAGTTACCAAAAATCACTATTAAAAATTGGCATATAGGGCCATCTGGCTGGCTTAGGGGGTTAAATATCTACCTTCAGCTAAGGTCATGATCCTAGAGTCCTAGGATTGTGCCCCAAGTTGGGCTCCCTGACCCACAGAAAATCTGCTTCTCCCTCTGCCTCTCATCCCACTTGTATTCTCATTCTCTCTCTTTCTCAAATAAATTAATCTTTAATGATTTATGTAATGCATTAATAAATGGATTTGAAAAAAATCCGCCTTATTATTAGAGAAACATAAATTAACCAAAAAGTATGCCATTTCCCTCTTAACTCAATTAGAAAAGATTTATTTTTATTTTTAAAATATTTTTTGCCGACATATCAGATAAAGGGCTAGTATTCAAAATCTATAAAGAGCTTAGCAAACTCAATGCCCAAAGAACAAATATTTCAATCAAGAAATGGGCAGAGGACATGAACAGACATTTCTGCAAAGAAGACATCCAGATGGCCAACAGACACATGATAAACTGCTCCACATCACTCAGCATCAGGGAAATACAAATCAAAAGCACAGTGATATACCACCTCACACCAGTCAGAATGGCTAAAATTAACAAGTCAAGAAATAACAGATGCTGGCGAGGATGCGGAGAAAGGGGAACCCTCCTACACTGTTGATGGGAATGCAAGCTGGTGCAACCACTCTGGAAAACAGTATGGAGGTTCCTCAAAAATTTGAAAATAGAGCTACCCTATGACCCAGCAATTGCACTATTGGGTATTTACCCTAAAGATACAAACGTAGTGATCTGAAGGGGCACGTGCACCCAAATGTTTATAGCAGCAATGTCCACAATAGCCAAACTATGGAAAGAACCTCGATGTCCATCACCAGATGAATGGATAAAGAAGATGTGATATATACATACAATGGAATACTATGCAGTCATCAAAAGAGATGAAATCTTGCCATTTGCGACAGCGTGGATGGATCTAGAGGTATTATGCTTAGCAAAATAAGTCAATCAGAGAAAGACAATTATCATATGATCTCCCTGATCTGAGGAATTTGAGAGGCAACATGGGGGATTTGAGGGTAGGAAAAGAATAAATGAAACAAGATGGGATAGGGAGGGAGACAAACCATAAGAGACTCTTAATGTCACAAAACAAACTGAGGGGGGCCGGGGGTAGGAGGGTAGGGAGAGGGTGGTGGGGTTATGGACATTGGAGAGGGTATGTGCTATAGTGAGTGCTGTGAAGTGTGTAAAACTTGTGATTCACAGACCTGTACACCTGGGGCTAATAATACATTATATGTTTATTAAAAAAATTTTTAATTAAAAAAATTTTAATTTAATTTAATTTAAAAATTTTTTTAAAATATTGTTTGCTTATTTATTTATGTTTTTATTAAATTCCATTTAGTCAACATACAGTGTAATATTAGTTTCTGGTATACCATCTAGTTATCCATAAAGATTTGTTTTTAAACATATATTGGTAAAAGTGAGTTGAAATTGGTACTCATATATGTTACTGGTGGGGTATTTCTCAGGATCATTTTTAGGATTTTGGGGGGAAATCAATTGGTGGTTTGTAACAAGTACAAAAACTTACCACATCTGTTGACTGATAATTCAACTTCCAGCACTTTTTCTTTAAGAAAAACAAGTAGATTTAATGGAGACGAACTTAATTCTGGTCAACATTTAAAATAATGACAGTGTGAAAGCAGCCTAAATGCTCATCCTTAGAAAACTGACTCAATAACATTATGTAGCTATTAGAAATTATATCTTAATTAAACCTAAATAATAGAAGGGTTTATAATCTTAACTTGAGTTTACTTATGGTTTTGTTTTGTTTGTTTTATTTTGAAGAGTAAGGACACAAGTAAAAATGGTTATATTGTTGACTTAAATGTCGAGGCACTTTGGGTGGCTCAGTCAGCTAAGCATCCAACTCTTGATTTCAGCTCAGGTCACAATCTCAAGTTTGTGAGACTGAGCCTGGCACTGGGCTCTAAGGCTGGGTGTGGGGCCTGCTTGGGATTCTCTTTCTGCCCCTCCCCCCAAATCTTTCTCTAAAAACAGACAAAGAACCCCAAAAACAAAAACAAAAACAAAACCCACAAAATTTTTAAAAATGCAGGGGTCAAAATACATGTGAAAGATTAAAAAAAATGCAAAATTATTATAGATTACACCTAGATTTTGTGATTCTAAGTATTTTTTATTTTACTCTTCATACTTTCATTTTCTACATTCTCTGTAATTAGTATTACCATCATAATTAGAGTATAAAAGATTTATCAGCATTAATTATAAATTAAAATTATAATCAGCTCATACAACATTTATTAATATGCAGAGTTTGTTATTCTGTTTTCTCCTTCATTAAATGGGGATGAAAAAAATACTACCTTCCAGAGTTTAAGGGATTAAATATATGAGATTAAATATATAAATACAAGAGATTAAATTTATGAGAAATTGCTATTTTTAAAGTATACATTTTTATGAAAATATTATATGTATTTTTTTCTATTATACATTTTCTAGGAAGGACCTTCCATTGGTATTATCAAAATGGCTTCTGAATAACAAAAAGTTCTCTAATCAGCATTTGCAACCAGAATCAAGAATCAAATACTGGAAGTCTTTTAAGGATCCCAATTTAATTTTCCCAAGAAGAACATAATTTTAATTAGACTTATTATTTACTCAAAATTATATTTATATTAAATATGGAAGATTTTTAATTGTCAAATCTATCCTAAAGTCATAATACAATTTTTTGTGAGAAAAATTATAGGTGGCAAATTCTGAGTATCTCTGTTTTCCAACTTTTCTCTAACGTAGTTATATTCTTATTAGCAAACCAAACAATGAATATGAAACTTTCTATTACTTAGATCAAGTTCCTATATACATAAGGAGCTTAAGAAAAAATGTTGAATACTTTTTGGGGAGAAGGAAGAATAAGAAACAAAAAGCAAAAGAGTATGAGCCCTTAAAATCACAGAAAGAGATCCAGGAGCCCACAATGCTATAAAAATCAGAAGGGGTACAGATTTCAAGAAGGAGAATGTAAAATTACTATGAAATTGAGAAGGATGATAATGGCTATAAAAAAGTAAAAAATGAAAAATCATTGGCACTTTGGACTTGGTGAACATGTACTATCCCAAAGAATAGTTTTAATAAGAATGAAAGCAATTTCAGTAAAAGATGAAGACATATGAATAACACATATAGTAAGTTATCTGCATTATAAAGAGAGTTTGACCTAAAACAATTCTACATCAACATTCATTTACAGTCCATTATAAGTGTATATTACGTATATATCAGTCTGCATCCCCATGAGTTCTATAAAAGCCCCAGATGCCAGTCTGAGGTAGAAATATGAGCAGGGAAATGTCCTGGAGAAGAGAAATTCTCTGACTACAGTCCTTTTGGGTAGTCTTGTCTGAAGTCTCAGCATTGTTCTTTGTCATCTGATTTCTAGGAAGATTTACATTTATGTGACAGAACTGTGATACACTAACAAGATATGTAACTTTTAGAATATATTATACTTCATAATGTACAAGGGTAGCTTTCAGAAATGTACTTGTGGTGATTTTCCATTTAGAACTGGAAATCAGGTCCTTTGTCAATTAGCATATGCTTTCTTGAAGAAAAAAAAATCTCTTTAGAACATTTTCTGAGATGAAAAAATATCCCAAAATGTAGGAGACCAGAAAATCTGTATTTGGCTACTGTTGTGATAAAAAGAAATCATAATTCTTACACAGAGATGAAGTACTTAGTTGATTAGATCATTAAATGTATATTGATATTTACTATTAAAAATCATAAGTAATATAAAAGCAGAGTACATAGTAGGAAAACTTAATCTAAATTTTTCTCCAGGTATTTATTGTAACTACAGTGGCCTTACTACTTTGGGAAGCCTATTTCAAAACAGTAATGATAAGCGCAAATGGCACTTAGCTTGTGTCAGGCCCTATTCTAAGTACTTTACTTAAATAAACTCACCTATTCTACACAGAATCCCCAAAAGTATTTCTATTAACCTTTCCTAGTCTGTAGATGTGAAAAATTGAGGCACAGATGGCTTAACTAACTTGCCCAGGGTCAAATGGCCAGTAGTAAGTAAAGGAGGTATAAAACCAGGCAGTCTGGTTTCTGAGTTCAGGCTCTCAAAAATTTAATTAGGCAATGTGTTTTATAACACTGTGACAAACTAGAAAACTGGTTCCCTGTATAAAAAAGTTTGTACCTGAACTGATGTTACATTAGATTGTACTGTTCATACTAATTAGAAAAAAAAAATGTTAACAGAAAACAAGGATTACATTGCTATGGTACTTCAAAGGAAAATGCACATGAAATTCTTTGTTTCCTGCATTTATATCACAAACTAATAAATTGAAATTAGGTTAAGACACTAATACATTTGCAGAAAATATAACTCTTTTGCCCATTCCCAAGTTCAGTTTAAGAAAAACAGAAGTTGTATCTAAAGAGTTTCTAAAATCAATCAAATAGATGCCCTTTGGAGGTTGTTTATACGGAGTAGCCATGAGTGGTAGGAGGAGACTGCCATGTGATCAACTCTGTCTGCTCCCTGAAATGACCAAAACAGCAAAACACATTCTGATTTTTAGGGTTAATTCAAGAAATGGATTCTGATTTGGGGGTTAGTTTAGGCGTCAGATTAAAAATCTAATCCGTTACAACTGTTTCTTGGGAGCTGTAAGCTTTATACAGCTTGAAACTATGATGCAATATCTCTCAGGATGAAAACTATTATAAAAGTACCTCCTTTTCACAACATACATTCTAAGAACAGCAGGATTCAGTCCCCTAACCAAGAGCCCCGGTTTGAAGATCCAACAGATGTTGGTCTGCGTGAAAAGCAGCTATCAGCTCCGCTAATGTGGTCTGTGCTGAATTCTTTGTAATTAGACATTTATTCCAGTGCAGAGTCAAGGTCGTTAGAGTGAAAGGCTGTAATGCTTACAATTATATTGCCCCTCATGTTTCTCTGCATGAAGTCAAGGAAGAAAGCAGCACACAGAAGTAAAAGAAGGAATGTTTCTATTACTGCAAAGGTCTCCTGTATCTATAGAAGCTGGGAAACAGACTGAGTCAGTAGTGGAATTGGCTACCCTCTGGGTAGATAGCTGGACCTGGATTTGGCTTAGGATCCCCTTCCTCTTTTTTCTTCCCCCCTGTGCAAGGGAGACATTAACAACGACAGAATGGCAAGCTACAAAATAAGGCGCTAGCAACCACAGCCTAATTAAATTTAACATATTTAAGTAGTGAAACCACAAGCAGCTGAAAAGGAGTGTTCAAGTTCAGCATGGCCACCATTTCTAAACACAGTGGGTGTGATAAACTATGAACAGTACCTTCAGAAGACAAGCAGGAAAGGAGCACTCATAGTGAAATCTTAGAGTACAACCATCTCAAATTAATAGGAATAAGAAAAGAAGAGCTGTTGACAATGGGCCAGGTTTAAGAAAAATTATTTCAACTATTTTGTCTAAATAGAGAAAATATGCATTTATGTCAGGTTCATGAGAACAGCCACTAAACAATTAGTTAAGCTTTCAAGCTTCTCTACAATAACAAAATGCTGGGCAAGATAGATCTTTGGGGGATGTATATTTAGAAAAATTTGCTGTGTGTAATCTAGAGTTTAAAAAGCTCTGGCCTTGAAGTCAGATAATCTGTGTTTGAAACTTGGCTCTGCCATTCTCTCTGGCTGTGTGATGGAGGCATGTCCTTTTGCTTTAGATTCTGCCTTTGGAGAGTAGAGTGTGGTGGGATTAAAGATCCCTTCTAGCTAATTTCATCTACCTCTGAAATCTGACACCAATCACTTCAGCAACCAATTGTATCAGTTTTCCCATTACATTATAAAAGCATTATTTTAACCTGTGGTGACATTAGAAATATTTAACAATCACAACAGAAGATCTGACCAATTTGTATGGACACTGCCTTCTTTGGGGTTTTAAATGCACTGACAAATATATTGACCAAAAAAGCTAAAATGTCAATGACCATAAATTAGAGAGTTGATAGATGGCATTCTCAATTTTTGTTTTTTCCTTACTGTAGTGGCTCCTTACTCCCATCCATGTTTTAAGAAGTACCCCTGAGTTGATTATTTACTCCTCTACTAGACATTTTATATTTTCCTCCATTAATTTTTTTCTTTTGTTTGGCATTTCATACTCAAGCCTTTACACTCTGTCCTTATTTCCTTTCATCTGTTTTTTCATTTGTCCTCATTTAGTCATTTTTATGCTTTCTTTACTCAAATAGTGACCCTTCTTCTAATCTCCTTTTCTAATTGATAATATTTTAAATATTTTATTTATTTATTAATTTGAGAGAAAGCATGTGTGAGAGCGGGAGGTGGGGGTGAGCAGAGTGGGAGGGAGAGGAAGAGGGAGAGAATCTAAAGCAGACACTGCATTCAGTGTGGAGCCCAATGCAGGGCTTAATCCCATGACTCATGAGATCATGACCTGAGCTGAAACCAAGAGTCTGCCACTTAGCCAAGTGAGCCACCCAGTTACTCGCTAATGGATAATACTCTCGAAGCATCACAGATTATTTTCTATGCTGTAGGATCAATAAGAATTTAAATCCTTTTTAAATGACCAGCATCAACATCACCATGATAATTATCACTACCATGAGACCCACAAGATTAATCACTTACTTAATATATATATCTAAGATATCTAAAATTAAACTATCATTTTTCAGTTCCTAATGTATGTAATGATATAACAACCAGAGAAGAGAGCTAAGCATTTCTCAGGAATGTGTTATATAGCTGTCACCTGACTTACTAAATACATATGGCAAATTTCTGGTACAGATCTTGTGAAATGTGCCTACAACAATGGACAAAAGGATTTTTTAAAATAAAAATTTTACTCAGTTTTACTTTTGCAGTCTTGACTTTAAAGTCTCCCCAAAATAGATTACTGCTAACTTGTACTAGTGGAATTAAAAGTATGTCAGTATGGTCCTAGCAAATTAACTTTTTCGTTGGCTAATTCTGGTTTTCCTAAATGTCACAATCAACCGAATAAATTATAGTTCAATAAGTGGTAAAGATAACCAGACATGTGAATTATTCTTTGTCTAATTTTTTTTTTCCAGATAGGTAACTTCTGAGAAAAATCTAATCAACTGATTTTGAAAAAAAAATCTATTCATCTGGGGGCACTGGGGTTGCTCAGTCAAAGTGTGATTCTTGATTTTTGTTCAGGTTATGATCTCAGGGTCATGAGATCGAGCCCTGCACTGGGGTTTGTGTGGAGCATGGAGCTTGCTTAAGATTTTCTCTCTTTCTACCCTTCCCCCCCAGCTCATGCTTGCTAGCTCTCTCAAAAAAAATTTTTTATTCATCTGATTTGTTTAATTTCCATGAATTTTAATTACATAATAGTGCTGTGTAGGGACAGGTATATATACAATAATGAAATCTAATAGTTGAAAGATTATTTCTGTAGCTTTAAGTTCTGCTGAAATGATTTGTTTGATATTTCCAATACCAATATCAGAACCTAAATTCTTAAATCATAACATTTCCTTTTTTAAAGATTTTATTTATTTATTTGACAGAGAGAGAGAGAGAGAGAGATCACTAGTAGGCAGAGACGCAGGTAGAGAGGGGCGGGGTGGGGTGAAGCAGGCTCCCTGCTGAGCAGAGAGCCCGATGTGGGCCTCCATCCCAGGACCCTGACATGACCTGAGCCACCCAGGTGCCCTTAAATCACAACATTTTCAAAGTTACCTTAAAGGTAAGGATGACACATACTTTGTTTCCAATGAGGTCATAAGGAGAGCTAGTATCAGATTTATAATGATGTCCTGAATATATTTTGAGAATCATGGTTTCAGGATCAAATTTTCAGAAGCCAGACAAAAGAGTCTAAATAACAGAATAAATCATCTTAGAATTGATGCTCACTGTCTGATCTTAATGGTTGTCCAGAATTTTCAGAATTGGTACAGAACCTCCAAACTTTTTTTTTTCCTAATGGACTTAATCCTACTCAGGGTAACCTACACATTTATTTTGTAATGCATTAAAATTTTCCTTGTTTTAATAAATACATTCATATAAAAGTCCTGGACATGTTTAATATTTTTTAAAAGAGACTGGGGATGTCAAGTACATTTTCTGTTTCATTTCATTAATACAAATCACTCGGTTAAGATGAAACACCCTACATGTGAATCTCATTAAAGCAACACTACCCCTTCTAAGGAAAGTCAGAGCCAGAACAGCTCAGGGACCTGTTTCACTCCAGATTTTGGACATTTTCACAAACAGGTGCAGACTCCTCACACCAAAACCAAAAGAAAAGTGTGTACTTCCCATGCAAACATCGGTTGCTCTTACCACACCCATTTTGATTTGTACTGTTATATTTGAACTGATGTCATTATTTTCCCTTTATGGGTCCTTTCTATTCATTCATTCATTCTCTCATTCATTCATTCATTCATTCATTTCAAATCTACCTTAAAAGACACTGGAAAGAGAGGAAAAAAAGAAAGAGAAAGAGAAAAAAAGTCCTCTACTTTGATCTCCTTGGTGCTTGCTCTAGGAGGAAAAATGTACCCCTGTTGAATTTTTATATCAAGAGCGTTCTCTGGCCATACAATTTCTCTGAGAAATTTTCCACACTTGTAGAATGTCTCTGCTTCCCATCACTGGCTAGCATAGCCACTAATTTTATCTAAGGCTCATTATGTGGTATGTTGCACACCATTTCATTCAAAATCATGTCAATCCAAGGTATTAGGGTTACACATACCAAGGCATATTTACTATAAGGCTTGTGAGGCTTAATTTCCAGAGTCCTTTAGTCACACAGACACTTTCCAAGGCCCTATACCTATTTTTGAATTTTTCCTTCGTATTCTTTTTCCGAGAATCCCCATGATTATGTAAGATTGAGACACATAAAACAGTGTCTGCCCCAAGTAGTAATGCTAACATGCCTGTGTTGTATGAAATTATCCTTCCCTGGATGCTTGAGGAAGTGGTGCCTGTTTATAAGGCTTAAGTTAGCAATCCTGTGTTCTTTTTCTGCATGGTCAATATCTCAGGCTTTGTTCATTCTCTTTGTTTCATAGTAATTTTCTCTCCCATCCAGGACTGTAAACCTCTCGGGAGGCTGTGGGGTACTTTCGCATTTTCCTCCATAGCAACTAGGTTAGAGCTGAGCTCATATTAGGTCAGTTACTTATAAGGCAGCTTTCTGCACATCCACTGCTTATGAAACATGCTCCAAGCTCCACAGGCTGAACTGAGACACTGATCAGGCAATCAGAATAAAGCCATGCCATTTTTATATCACTGAGTAGCCATGTCAGGGAGAGCTTTGTCTGGGGACAAGTTTCTAATAAACCTCAGTTTCTATGGTATTTTCCCCACAGGCATACCTCCTGCCAGAAAGGAAGATGACATTGTTGAGTGTTAGTCTTGTATTATAAAGAGGGAAGAAAGTCTAATGAATCTAAGCATTCAGAAAACCAACTTTGAGGGGGCCTGGGTGGCTGAGTGGGTTAAGCTGCTGCCTTCGGCTCAGGTCATGATCTCAGAGTCCTGGGATCGAGTCCCACATCAGGCTCTTGGCTCAGCAGGGAGCCTGCTTCCTCCTCTCTCTCTGCCTGCCTCTCTGCCTACTTGTGATCTCTCTCTGTCAAATAAATAAAATCTTTAAAAAAAAGAAAAGAAAAGAAAAGAAAACCAACTTTGAGCTGATGTTTTTGTAAAAGAAAGAAAATGGAAAATAATTTGCTTTCATAAATATATTTTAAAAGACAGAATTACAGACATTCCATGCTAACAGAATTGTGAAAAGCTGACTGGATGATGTAATATAAGTCAATACACTGACTAACATTTCAGAGGAATTATATCCTATAAATCCAGGTCTTAACCTTTTACATGTACCCTTTGAAAATTAAAAGTGCAGTTTCATAAGAAGGCAAAAAAGGATAATAATTATCAAGAGATAATCATAACACCAGAGGAACTGTGGGCAGGCACTGCAGCCCAGCTCCTTGGTAGAAATGGGCAAACTGAAACACTGCAACCAGAAGTGGCTTCTTCTCAGTATACTTATAAATCCATTCAAGTTTATCTTGGGAATCCACTCAGTTTCCCATTTTGAATTAATGGTAAGGGAACATTCAAGCTTTTTTCTAGCCCCAACACTAATTTCCTGTGTGATCTTATAAGTAACTTGTCCAATGTATAAAAATGTTTAAGGACAAAAAAAAAATATTTCAATAGATGCAGAGCTTTTGAGATAAAGGAGACACTTCTTTGTTATGCCGGGTCCAAGAAAAAGCTATTGATGGTTCATGGAAGGAAGCATTTTGTAGGTCTAGTCAATGAAAGAATTCTTCTCTCAACTGTCATTTTGGAGAGAGAATTGTCGCACATCTGCCTTTCCCAGAAGAAGAAGTACAAGAATCTGCATCACATTTGGAACATTGCGCCTTCCAGCCACACCATGGTTTCCTAAGCACATCCCACATCTAGCATATTGGAGTCAGGCTCAATTTAGCCAAGAAAGGCTAAATTCTTTGTATTATTCAAGAAAAATATTTTCTTTCTTTCTTTCTTTCTTTTTTTTTTTTTTGGACTCTATTAAATGCCATAAAGGCTCACTGTCATAATACTATTTCATGTCTGGGGGTGCCTGGGTGGCTCAGTGGGTTAAAGCCTCTGCCTTCTGCTCAGGTCATGATCCCAGGGTCCTGGGATCGAGCCCCACATTGGGCTCTCTGATCAGCAGGGAGCCTGCCTCCTCCTCTCTCTGACTGCCTCTCTGCTTACCTGCAATCTCTGTCTGTCAAATAAATAAATAAAATCTTAAAAAAAATACTATTTCATGTCTGAATTCTTTGATAGAAAAAAATACTTTTTTATTTGTATTTTTTTATTTAGACTTTCCTTTCACTTATATAATTCAACTTACATGGACATCTTATAGACATTGGTTGAGTATCTATACATACAGTAAAATGAAAGTGCATTTTAAGCAAATGACTAAGGACTCTGTTGATTTATTGATTTGCTAACTGTAATATCATTTGAATAAATATCTGATAACCACAGTTGTGGATTAATAAAGTTCAGAATATCTGTACATCTAGAAACATTATCTTTAGAAACAAAATGACATTGCCACACCATGATACCACAGGGTCCACTTTCAAAGCCACTTTTTTTTTTCAACCAGAAAAGTAGTATGTTTTAACATTTACTGTCTTATTTCAGGTGTGCTCTCTTATCATGAAAGATACTGGATTAAAACTCTCCCTTACTGACATAAAGACAAACTAATTTCCCCCCTTTTCCCTCAGCAAAACATAGTCATGAATAACAAATGAGGTCTTAAAACTTTGTAAGTCCATAAATGGATTTACCCATAAAACCAATTATATGTTCACACTGCAATTAGTTGCTATTTGTAAGAGTTAAAAAGAAACAAATCCATGTTTTTAATGTGTCATATCTGATCTAAAGTAAGCTTGGGAGATATGTGCACATATTTAAGCTGAAACAAAATATATACAGTGACTGTAAAATATAGCCAATTTGCTATAATTTTGAATGGCAGTAACTTTATCCTAAGAAAATTCACTGGATGATTTAATAGTGATATCAAAGAAAACTGACCCTCTTTTCCCTTTCCCTCTCTTGTTGATTCTCTGTTTCTCCTTCTTTCTTTTTTGGTGTTATGACTCTATGCTATCTAAGAAACACTCAGATACAACCAGAAGAAAATGGAGAATATGGGTCACCCAAGTGCTCAGTTTATCTAATAATGTGATATACTATAAATAATATAGAACATGTTATAGAATATATTGTATTTATTTTTAATCTGATTGTGAGAATTATAAGGGTAAATGTATTTACTTTTATATTATGTTAATTAGTAATGAACTGTTTACAATGTTGTTTGTACCCTGTATGTCAGAATTTCCCAAACGATGTTCTGTTGAGTGTTAGTTTCTGTACTATTTGTAATTATTTGGAGAGAAATAAACTGAGGAGCAGGGCATTCTATATTTAAATAATTTGAGGAAACAATACATTAAATAATACAAGATTTCTTAAGATGAAAAATTATTCAAGTCTTAAATTTGCTTTTGCAAATTATTTATCTTTAAGGGGAGATTTTTTTTACACCACAGGATATTTTTATTGTTGAGAAACACTTCCTAGCATCCCCTGAATCTAGTGTTTAGCACAGTGTACTGTGGAAAATCCTTTTACTGGTATCTCAAATTTAGACCCATTACTGTGTTGTTTGGTCTCCCAAAGATCTTTGTGGTAGATGTCTTCTATCTGCTCAGGCTGCCATAACAAAATACCATAAACTGGAGGCTTTAAACAACAGAAATTCTCACAGTTCTGCAGCCTAGCTAGCAATCTGAGATTAGGGTGCCAGCATGTGCGTATATGCACTTTCCTCAGTGCCTGCACACGGGGGGTAGAAAGAGAGAAGAAAAAGCTCTATGGTGTTTCTTCACTAATCCCATCAGACCAGAGCTCTGACCTCACCACCTCCTCTAACTCTAATTACTTTCCTCATCAACCCAACTTTAAATACCATCGCACTGGGGGTTAGGACATCAGCAAATGAATTTTGGGGAAAAAACTTTTAATCCAAAGTAGTGTCTAATGAAAAAACAAATATTTTCAATTAGCTGAGTATTCTAAGACTTTTTTTTTTTTTTTTTCCTAGTGTGAGATGCTACCAGGTTCATCACTGCCAGAAGTCTGTCACGGACTCCTTAATTTCTTTTAGGAGAGATTAGGGAGTAGAGGCTCAGTTTTGTTTCCTAAGGCTGATTGCCCTGGGTTCTCCATATGGTTACCTAGATAGAGCCATATCCTTATGGAGAACTAGCCCAGTTCAGCCTGTGCAGAAGAATACTCAGAAAGGAGTACTGGATGAATGGTCAGCAGGATCATGCATAAAATTAGAATACAGTAATGTCAAGTTTACTTAAATAATGAAAAAATAATTAACTTTTTATTTCAAAAGGAGCCAAGTCAGTTGGTATCATTCATGAATTTCTTACCGAAAAAGTGATAAATAGGACAGGAAATAGGCCCTGATTCCATGTTCCTTGGCTTTTATGCCACGTGCAGGTCTCCTCACAGAGGGCTAAGGGATGAATAATTATTACTTCATTAAGATGCATAAACCATTTTTCTCAATTGGACCAAAAGAGGAATAGCAACAAGCTGCAGGAGGATGGGCTCCTTGGTGACACTACAGTCAACTCCTAAGAGGGAGACTACCTCGATTTTGCTTGCTTCTTGGTTTTGGAATGGATCCGGAACATTTTTGTGTAAGCTCTTTGTGAAAGACTCTAGAAGCAGGACTTTGTAGAGTCCCCCGAGGAATCTTTATTCCTCAGAGTGTCAGGACAATTCTCACACCATAGAAGGGTTCCTCACTTATTTCCACCTCAAAGGGACATTAAGAATAATCCTCCTTTTAAAAGAATCCAACCAGACCTTTTTGGTGTGATGATTAACTGGGAGGTATTGTGTGTGTTTGTCTGTCTGTCTGTATGTGTATATATATATATATATTTTTTTTTTTTTCTCACTATATCAGGTGCAATCATTTGAGCCCCTAAAAATAAATGTTCTTTCTGCAAAAAATAGGCACAAACAAAAATGTTTTGAAAAGTAATCACTTGTTTAAAAAATGGAAATTGGGCTTCTGTGTTGTAAGGAATGTATGTGCATAATGGTGAAATTCAATACTGGTAAATGATCTGACTACCTCAAAGTGAAGTTTTTGCCTTCCTACAGTGGCCTTTAACCCTGTCCTTTCCTCCAATCTGAGAAGAGCTGATGTTGATGGAACATATAATGGCCCCTTTCCTGTGTAGTAAAGTCAGCAATAAAGCTTAGTAATTAAGGGTACCAGGGAGGCCCAGCCCAGCAGGCTAGTGGTGTGGCGAACACTTTTAGAACTTCAAACAATATCAAAGTCACTAAGAAACGGGCCTAGCTCAGTTCTGGTTTGAATTAAGCCTCACTTCCACACGCACTTTTCAAATCCAAGCTCAGACAAGAAAGCCAAGGCCTTCTGGATTTCATTAGAGCCAATTATCTTATCTGTTTCATCTCAGGCCTGACCCTAAGGCTGGCAAACAGCTATTCAGTGCATTTGTGTGGTTGTTTGAGAAAGCCTCCAGTCAGCCAATGGCCCGAGGACCTGCTAATTAAAACACTGTTGCCCCCCTGCCTCTAGTGATTAAATATTTTCAAGCTTTTGTAAATAATTTTTCCATTCTTTGCCCCAAGCCTCAAAGGTCCAATACATGCAGTAATTTATTTAGTTTGTCAGAGAATACTGTTGGAAATAGGGTCATAATGGAACCTTTGGAAATTTTTATACGTCTTCGTACTTCTGAAAGTGACAGTTTATAAACCAGGCAAATGTGTATACTGTTTCTGATGTAATTATGCCCTAATGGCCTTTCTCCTTTTGAAGTGATATAGTGTATAACAGGCTTACATTTTGTCAATAATCATATTTCCTCAAATGTCAACATGATATCTAGCATCGGAATTTAATGAGATCATTTAAGTCCTAGAAATTATATCAAGGTATAGTGCCTTCGAGTTTTTTGCCTGAGGGTGGGTCACAGTCACAAAAACTAGTTTGGGAAGAAGACTAATCGAATTCTTGCTTGCTCTCTGTGGCAAGCAACAGCTAAAGAACACAATGAATTCTTTCCAGAACAAACTTCAGAGAAATCAGTGAGTGATAATATGATGCTGCTTCAGAAATGAAAATATTCAACAAGAATACCGAATTAAAAACTTTCCCTTAGACCTAATTTATATACAGTCACAGTGATCTGAGAATTTCAGGATGATACCTACCTCACAACTGCATTGTGGGGAGGAGGACATTAAGAACTTCCTTTATAGCTCTGACATGCCCTAAAGCACATAGGATGCCACCACAGCCCTCCTAACACATGGACTTCCCTGTCTCTGTGTTCCTCAGGCTTCATATGGCCACAAGCACCGAAGTGCATGACGCTCCAGGCCAGCATGGACCAAATACCAATAGAGACTGTAGACACAACATACAGACACCTTTCTTCCCTTCTACCCTGGGCACAGCCATACAGACTCACAGCTCTTCTAAGCCAATCTAGTCATGTTTTATTGGAGAAAAATAAAAATTCAGGGTTTTGTTTGTTGTTGTTGTTCTTTTTGAAGTATTGTAAGAAAAAATGTCAGCAGGCTCATTAGCTGCATCCAGTGTTCACTAATATACCTATGAAAAAGAACTATGGCACTGAACAGTGCTGTTTCTGTTGTTCTTAAAATGACACTTCGGTCTTATCCTAAATAATAGGCTTTTAATAAAAACATCCACCAAAGGCAAACAATTAAACAATACATAAAGCACCAGGGGGCAACCTCGTGGTTTAGTTACAGTCTGGAGCCATTCCAGAGGAGAACATGTGGGTATTTTACAAGGAACAATGCACTTTTCCAAAGTTATTATAAAACAACAAAATTTTAAATTGGGCCTCATAAGTCCTTCAACTTTGGTACAGGATTTCATGCTCAGCTCTGATAATGGGAGGAAATCTTTAAATAACGAATTTCTTTAAAACCATGTTTAGAGAACTGTGTCAAACGTATTATACACAAAAACATACATACACACATATATATTTATGGCATATATGTATATACATGTCCATATACATACATTTATCTATATATAAAGCAATGATATATATGTATGTATACATGTATGTATGTATATATAGCAAGTATTATTTATAATGCAATATTGATATAGATCACAGCCATTTTAGAAGACAAAATATTTCTTAAGTTGTAAAAAAAAAAAAGTTACACTAGTAAACTACTAGGTGAGTCATCCTTCTTGCCAATTAATTAAATATTTTTCTCTTGGATTTTACATATAATTATTTGTTTTTTATCGACTATCATAGCCTCAAAAAAAAAACAAACTAAGTGGAATATATTAACAAACTTGGGCAGACTTCAATTCTCTGAAAAATTCAGAATGTACTCAAACAATTTTTAACTAAATCAGTAAAATATGACACACACCAGATTTTATTATTTCTAAACCTGTCTCTTTCACCTGCTATAAATTATACTGGTGTAATTGTGTTTATTGGCAAGTAGGCATCACTGAATAATTTCTGCAATGTTATTTTCAGTCTAGAAATCCTGCAGTATAAAAAGAAATTAACAGTATCAGAAACTCGCACAAAGGAGAAAACTTGGATGCACAGCAAAGTCAGGGGCCTGATGTGGTAACTTTAACAACTAAGAGACTTTTTCTGAAACTGAAAGCAGAGGGTCAAGTGACCAACTTTCTTTCTGTTACAAAACTTTTAAATTATAAATTTATGTCCACTCCATTTTTGCTCTGGATTGCAAATAAACTCCTCTTCACTATTTTGCCTTTGACTACTATTCAAGTAAAAATGTTCATTTGTTTGTGAAATTCAGTCTGTTATAATAACTCCAATATGGCTTTAATTTCAAGAAGTTATGAACCAACAAAAAATACACATCCTAGGTAACACAGTATTTTGTTTTCAAGTACAGCAATATGTATCTTTAATAGGTCAGATAATGTATAGATGCTCTTTTCTTGCTGGACTTTCCCACAACTGTCCTGGTATGTAAAATATCTCCAAATTGAAATGTAGGTGGATTTAAAATTCTGCTAAGATTGAAAGGTGACTCAATCATCCATTGTACCTCTTCTCCTACTCACTTTTTAAATTGCAAAATATAATGGCACAATATCATGGAAATGTATATGCAAAACATAATGGAAGTGTAAAGGCAAGAAAGTTATTTTGTTAAGACTTTCCCATTAGAAGTTATGTAGTTCATAAACCCACAGCCCTCCATAGGGTTTCACAACAGCAACGCTGCTCTTCAGAGTAGATGTTTAGACAACCAGTCCCAAGACTGTGGTGCCCACAAGAAAGATGGGCAGATCTGTAACAAATACAAGGAAAAGTCCTCACCCTCTAGAAGAGTGCCAGAGGAGTTTAAATGTCTGCATAAATGAGAACAGATGTTCATTTACAAGCTTCATCTACATGACATCAAATCATTGGGATGAAGTCCGGAAAACTGAGTCTATCATCCAGATGTCTGATGTCATGCAAAGACTTGGACTACTTTCTGAAAGTCCTACCTCCCAGAAAATGGTGTAAACTTCAGCCCTGAACCTCAAAAGTAGTATCTGAACAGATTTTCTGTGAACAGAAGTTTCCCAAAGATGATTCCTCTATCTGGAAAGGTTAATAAGTGAATTTTTTAGTGAACATTATATTTAGCTCATTCTCAAAAAATGAACTATAAATTTAAATTTATGGTATGTTAAAAATTTTATCTCTTCTTTCATATTTAGCATCTCAAAAAATTTAGTTATAGCAAACTTCAGGTATAAAATCATGGAAATGAAGGGGTATTATTCAGTTTTAAGAAAACACATCTAAGGGAAGCCTGAGTGGCTCAATTGGTTAAGCAGCTGCCTTTGGCTCTGGTCACGATGGTCATGATCCCAGGGCCCTGGGATAGAGTCCCATATTGGGCTCCTTGCTCAGCAGAGAGCCTGGTTCTCTCTCTGCCTGCCCTTCCCCTTTTTATGCTTTCTCTTGCTCTTTCTCTCTCTCTGACAAATAAATAAAATCTTCAAAAAAAGAAAAATTAAAAAAAAGAAAACACCCAAAGGCATTGAAATTTGGTTAACAAATAGCTGTCCAATGAAATATAGAATAACTTCTATTTGGTTTTATCTTACCAGTAAATGAAGCATAATCTTAAATATTCACTAAAATTGTGAAAAAGTATGACTCCAGAGTTTAATTATACTTTTATAATAATTAAATGCATAATTCCATTTTTATAAAATGATATATTTATGCTAATGAATTGATCCGAGTTGTTCAATAGTGCAAAAGATCTGGCTTTAAAAGCTCCATAATATTTCATGGAAAGCTTTCATCTTTTGATATCTCTGAGTACTACACATATGTTGAAAGGATTCTGTGCAAGGCAAGAGTTTTATAATCCATTGTTCCATCTTGAAAATAAAAACAAGTCATTTCTAGACACACAAATTGCTGTCTTTCTTAGAACGGCTAGGGAAAATATTTAATTGCACATAGCTACTCTTTTAATTAGTCCTTATTATTTGGAAAACTGTACCATTGTTACACAAATTCCTGGAAATTTTTGACTTTAAAATTTCTAAGTCAGAAGGGAAAAATGTTGTCTTAAAATTTTTACAGTGAATCTGACCTTTTAAAATAATAATAAAAACTATGTTGTAGCATTTGAACTACTTTAAATAGTTCTTCACTGAAGATAATATAATTCATCTTTCAAAACTTCAAGCACCTCTAGATACTTCCTGGACTTTTTACCTGAGCTCTATACTGTCCAATAATATCATATCTCTTTGATGCTCAGCTCAAAAATGAAGTTTGCAAGTTTTCTAAGGAAGACAGGTGTGCATAAGATCACTTTACTCCCAGGGTCAAAGAGCAGAATTCTAAGGGTATCTAGAGACACACACCTATAGAAATTGTAATTTTTTGATGAAAATTGGTACAATATGTTGCACAGATGAAAGAGAAAAAAGTATTGTTAAACTATACTTGTTGCTAAAACTAAAGAGCAGATAGAAGTGACAGCTTTCTAAACTTTATTCTTATGGATCTTTTTCTCCGGACCTGTTCTGATAAAAATTCTCAAAACATTTCTACATGCTGAATATAAAGAAAAGAATCTGGACAATGAGTAAAACTGTTGCTCACACCAGCAATAAATTCATATACATTGCTCTTCATTGAAATAAAATACCAATAGATGAAAATCATTACTGCTTTGTTCCCAAGATTGATTGACAAGTTCGGATTTGAAGCCCACATCTTCTTTATTAGCCACGTCTTTTAGAAAGAGAAAATGTGGGCTTGATTTGTGAGCTATGATAAATGGTCTGGGAAAGATGGTAGTAGGGCCAATTTGATATGTACAGTATTTCATATTGGCAAATTGCTTCAAGAAATTCCACCCTCTTTCCCAAAATGTCTTCAACATCCTTAGGAAAATACATACTATCATGAGCATAATATATGTGGTTGTCACTAACAATTGAGAATCCATTCCAAGACTGGGAAACATCAACCACAGCTCTTACAGACAGAATAAGACCCCAAATCATTTTGCAGTATTGAGTATGATTTTTAGATGACAACAAATCATTATTTATTTCAAAATTGAATCTAAATGTTCATTTATCACTCTATATTCCATTAAATTTTTATTTGGTATTTCTCCGGTTCAATTATATGCTCATTTCAAAAAAATCTAAATGTATACATAAAAAGAAAATATTTATTTTAACAAAGAAGGGAAAAATATATTTCCCATTGTAAATAGTTTGGTTTCAAAAGGAAGAAAAATATATGGGTTTCATTCCATAGTCTCCCTTATTATTTCAGATGAGGTAGGAAGCACAACAAGAAGTGGCTTGGGAGTTATATGATACAAGGGTAGTGAAAATCTAGGGCTTATTTTCAATTTTAAAATAGTACTACCAATTTATATGTCCAAATGAGACGTTCAATAGATTAAATGCATTTGCAAAGAATTTTTCACTACATTATTGTTTTGTCACTCCTACTCTTGAAAGAGGAACTTTAGTTTTAGAGCTTAGGGCCAAAGGAGTCTGTCTCCACATCCACACTTGTTGCCACTGAGTCCCTGATCATCATTTACCAGCTGTGTGACATCAGGAAACCACTGAAACTCAAAAAAGGCTTGGTATCCTCATGTACCAATTGTAAGCACTCAGCTCAACTACTTGTAAAGATGAAAAGAAATGAGCTACTAGCAAATATTAAGTTTTCAGGGAATAGTTTATATTACCATGCTATTATTATCATTATGTTGTTACTTTTATGATGATATTACTTTCCCTTTTCTTAGCATTAAATTATATTAAAATATAAATAACAGACATAAAAATATTTACTTAGTTGCTATTACCAACAGAAGAGAACATATTTATTATGATCTCATCTCATTTCTTCTTTTTTTTTTTTTTAAAGATTTTATTTATCTAAACAATCTCTACACCCAACATGGGGCTTGAATTCCAATCCCAAGATCAAGAGTCTCATGCTCTACAAACTGAGCTGGCTAAGCACCCCTCATTCCATTTCTCAGACAAGATTTAGCAACCTCTTTTTCAACCTCTTGCATATGACAAGAATATTTAGATGCCAATGATCTAAAATTTATTAGAATATTAATGATATGTTTGTTAAAATAATGAATAGAGAAAATAAAATATTGTACTTACTAATGTTCCCTGACCAAAATTATCTCCAATCATTCCATGGTAAACTAGACCTGCTAATTAGCTAATGAACACTTGCTCTACAAATAATGACAATAAAGGGCTCAGTTCTTTGCTTTCAAGCTACATGTATATTCTTCATTTGCCACAAGTGGGGTAGGAATCATGGAAAGCCATGATTCCTACTTTTTTATTTTATTTTTTTTTAAGATTTTATTTATTTATCTGACAGAGAAAGACACAGCGAGAGAGGGAGCACAAGCAGTGAGAGTGGGAGAGGGAGAAGCAGGTTTCCTGCCAAGCAGGAAGCCCAATGTGGGGCTTCATCCCTGGACTCTGGGATCATGACCTGAACCAAAGGCAGATGCTTAACAACTGAGCCACCCAGGTGCCTCCATGGTTCCTATTGTAAAGATGCTACATCTAGAAGAGAATCTAGTTTGATGAACTGAGAATAACTATGCTATCTGGCCAAGCTTCCAGTCAGTCTTGTTTTAATGGATTTTCAATTTGCTTTTATCATTAAACAGGTATGAACCAAAGATAGGTGAAAAAGATACAGACTATAAGCATGGTGTATGTAGTCAAGTGATTGGACTGCTTTGATGATGTAACAAATATGTAACAAATTTTTAAACATTCTACTTTTTTTTTTTTAAGATTATTTATTTATTTATTTGACAGAGAGAGATCACAAGTAGGCAGAGAGGCAGGCAGAGAGAGAGGAGGAAGCAGGTTCCCTGCTGAGCAGAGAGCCCGATGCGGGACTCGATCCCAGGACCCTGAGATCATGACCTGAGCAGAAGGCAGTGGCTTAAGCCACTGAGCCACCCAGGCACCCTAAACATTCTACTTTTGTTATGTGGTTGAAGTATTTTAGCAAAGGCTACATTTGCAAGTACAAATATTTTGATTAGCGATACTTCGTAAGTCAATAAAGAAAAAATAGTTTATAAAAACATAACAAAAATTTCAACTAGATATATATTTTCTAGATTAGAAAACTCACTCAAATCCCCTTTTTCACTTGGCATACTAACAGTCCCAGAGAGATAGAGTCATTCAGAGTTTTCCCCTGAGGTAAATATTCCTGAATAACTGGTATTTACAGATCCTTTGCCTTTTGGAAATCTTCACCATCAATACATTAATTATGGTACTAAAGACTATAACACACTGGCCTGGAGAGTTGTTATTTTTTAAAAGATTTTATTAATTTATTTTGAGAAAGAGAGAGAATGCTTGCATGCAGGAGCTGGGGGGAGGAACAGAGGAAGAGGGAGAAGCAAGTTCCCTACTGAACAAGGAGCGCTAAAGTGCTGCTACTAGATCCCAGAACTCTAGGGTCATGACCTATGCCCTAAGCCAAAAGCAGACACTTAGCCAACTGAGCCACCCAGGCGACCCAAGAGTTGTTATTTTTTAAATCACAACTTGTTTGAATCTAAGGAACCCATACCAATAGTTCTATCCCACTCTTTTAACTAGTTGTCATAGTGTGCCAAATGAGTCATTTATTATTTCAACAAAGGCTTCTGAATTTAAGGGGTTTGTATTTTATTTTTTGAAATTAAAAAGCCACAAAGAGATTGTCATTCATTCATTCATTGGATAAAATAGGCAAATTTCAAGAACTGCTAGTATCTTATTTCCACACTGGAAATTGCTAATCACTTTTTTAAACACTCAAAGATGCTGTCCTCATTAAATTTAATTAGAAGCATGAGCTATTGTCTCCTGTCCACTATGAAATATTTAAGTGCTTTTATATAAATGATCACTCCAACATTTGCAGAACCGTTAAAAAATTCATCTTTAGAAAAAAATGGTATGACCAGTGCTCATCTAGTCACTATAGATGAGATACAACAATTGGAACTCTCTCTCTCTCTCTCTCTCTATATATATATATATATATACTTATAATGTCAGATATCTTCTCTTCATTCAATAAATATTTTTGTTGAATACCTTCAAAATATACATATGTATATTTCACTTCACTTCAAAATATACATATGAATATGTGTATATATATATATATATGATTTTTTAAGAGAGGGAGTGTGTATGAACACGGGGAGGAGTATAGGGAGATAGGGAGAGAGAGAAACTTAAGCAGGCTCCACACCCATCATGAAGCCTGATGTGGAGCTCCATCACGACCCTGAGATCATGACCTGAGCCAAAATCAAGAGTCAGATGCTTAACTGACTGAGGGGAACTCAGGTTCCCCTGGAAACAATATTTTGAAGTGATTGAAACAGAGAGTACTTAGGAGGCATTCGACAAAATATTTATTGAATAAAGAAAAGACATCTGACATTTTAAGCAAATGAATGGGTATTCAAAGTTCCTTGTAAAGTTCTCGAAGGGCCAAGAGATAGTTAGGTTTTGGACTTTTGCTAGGTTTACTTAATACCAGGGGTTTCCAATGACACTGTAACCAGTATCATTCCTTCTTTCTTTGACTCATTCATTTATTCTTTGATTTATTCAGTCAATATTACTTAACAGCTCCTTTTTTGCCATGCTGTGTACTAAACATTTATGACTTAGACTTGGGATGAAGGTCTTACATTTTGGTAAAAGTTCACTGTGTTTTATCACTCTTTGGTCTTTTAAATCGTGAATAGTAGAAAAGAGCAGCAATGTGGTGTGAAAGATTTTAGAGATATAAACTGAGTTCACACCCTGGCCTTTACAATTAGAAGTTCTGTGCCTTATACAAAGCACTTAAGAATTAGCTATAATGTTTAATAATAATTTTTTAAATGATTTTATTTATTTATTTGAGAGAGAGAGAGAGAGAGAGAGAGAGAGCAAGCATGAGAGGAGAGAGGTCAGCAGGAGAAGCAGACTCCCTGCCGAGAAGGGAGTCCGATGTGGGACTCGATCCCAGGACTCCAGGATCATGACCTGAGCCGAAGGCAGTCACTTAACCAACTGAGTCACCCAGGCGCCCCAGCTATAATATTTATAAAATTTCTAATCTAAGACTTGGCATGTAAGAATGTAAGACCTCAATCAAAATGTAATTATTTTATAAAATGGTAGGCTTGGTGGCAGGAAGGAAGGAGACCCCCAGGACTCCCTCCCCCCCTCCTTTATTTATTTATTTCTTTTAGATTTTATTTATTTGACAGAGAGAGAGCACAAGCAGGAGGAGTAGCATGCAGGCATGCAGAGTGAGAGGGAGAAGCAGGCTCCCTGCTGAGCAAGAAGACTGATGCAAGGCTCTCTCCCAAGACCCTGGGATCATGACCTGAGCTGAAGGCAGATGCTTAACCACCTCAGCCACCCAGGTGCCCCTAAAATGGTAGCCTTGGAATACCTTTTAGTTCCACATAAAAGATATTTGACATTAATGAACATTTTAAAAACTCAAGAAAAATCTTAAATATATCCTTCAGTAATTTGGGGGATAACTTATAGCAAACATGAAAACTTTTTGTTTGCTGCAATAGTCTTTTTGCTACATAAAAAATACATAATAGAAACAAGAATAATATACATGACAAATGTAGGCTGGTAAAATAAGCAGCCTCCTTACATCCCCCTATAGCTTCACAGAGAGAGGCTTTCCCTTCAAAGATACTTATCGCAGTCCAGAAACAATTAAAAATTAAGAAAAAAGAAAAGGCACCATTTACTTTTCCCACCATCTCCATATTGTACACCCACAAAAGATGCCAAAAAGATCTCCAGTTTTAATACTGGTAAACAAGGTAACTACATGATATTACGAAGCATATGCTTATAAGGTAATACTACATCAAAAATTATATTGGAGTGTATTTCACTAAAGCCCCAGATTAGAAAGGAATTTATATATTCCCATTCTTTGCCAACAAAAGTTTATGGAGTATGATCTCTATTCCTGCCAGGCAATCCCACCCTTATGCTCTTAAGCCAAGATAGCAAGATCATTTCATGTGTAAATGATTTTCACAGTCTATTCTCTCTTTCTATTATGAGTACCCCCCACTCCAATTCCTTTACCCCTTGAAAACCCCCACTCATCTTTGAAAGTACAGTCTGAACAATACTTCCTGAACAATACTTCCCTTCAGGAAGAGTTCATCATTTTATCCTCTCTATGTCTAATCATACCCATTTTCTAGAACAGTGAGTATCACTTCTTTTATGATTCTTGAGAGCAAGTCAGCTCAAAATTCCAAGTGCTTATCACTGTGCCTGGAATACAATCTGTTGTATGAATCTTTTTGAATGTATGACTTACTTTCTTGATTCCTCTATGAGAAGCTCCTAAGTACTTCTAGTCATACAAGTCGAACAGCAAACACAGTATAGTTCAAAATTAATTATTATGGTTTAAATCTGGTTCCTAAATAACTATTAACATTAAAAGATGCAGTTTTACATTTCTGCAGTCTATCTAAATAATACTGCCCCCTCTAATTAAGCTTAGAAATGGTAACTGCAGTGGAAACTATAGAAAAGTTTGCTAATATAAAGTGTCCACATTCAGGCAACAGGAAGGTACCAATCTTGAGGATATTAAGTCACGTTCAGGAGCCCTGATTCACTTAATTTTTATTCAAAAAACATAACATATACTTAATATATGTTAACATGTTACAATAGATGTTATATAATAGATGTTATAATATGTTATATGTTAATATATACTTTATTGTAATTAATATTAATACTTATTTAATTATTTAATAAAATTATTGTGTTCACAGGGGTTCTTTGTAAACATTCTTACCCATCATTCACTTTGTGATGTGCAAACAAGTAGTACAAAATATAAATTCTCCTTCCCTGCTGGGTATGCATAATTCATTTTTAAGTAAAGCCATAGTACCCCAAATAGTATTATGATAATAAAAAACTAAGAATTCGGTATTATAGATCAGTGGTATATAATCATTTGTTACAGGAAGATTGAGAACTTAATGTATCATGCAAGTTATCAAGTTAACTTGGTAAACAAATAAATTCATATGTGATATAATATTAAAGTCTATTATCCCATTAGAGTTCCTCTAAGATACGAATAACATTTAAGTTGCAAATATAGGTAAACAGAATTTATAATAATGAAACTCTCTTAATAATTAATATTTATTATTTATTATCATTTCTTAATAATAATGAAAGTCTCTTAATGAAGTTTTTTTTTAGTTTTATTGTAAATTAACCTAAAATATCTTCATAGACAACACAAGTCTTTAAGTAAAGTTATTTCAGCTATTTTTTCTATAAATAGTGTATATATTTGAATATAAATATATATATTTTTGAAGTAAAAATCTGGAATGTGTGTAGAATTTTCCTTAATATCCCCAAACCAAACCAAATATATTTACTTTCAACGTATTTTCTTGAAAAAAGCGATTTTCTATCATTTTTCCTAGGCCTGTTTTCAAATGAAAAATGACTCTCAAATGAGAAATTTTAAGTATGCATTATATATAGGACAGCAGAAACTCACCCACACTCACTTACTGAAAAATCTCCCTATTATTTCCTTACATTTCAAATGTATTAGCAATAGGATATTCCCCCTTGGGAACTTATAAATGATAAATTTTAAAATAATGCTTTTAAGGTTTCTTATGTAGTTGCTGGTTTTTGTTTTCAACTAAACAAAACACCCCCAAATCATGCATTACCAAAGGGTTAAAATCTCCTAAAATCTTGCAAGTGACTATGTATTAACACAATCTGATATTTCTCTGTAAAACAGTCCTTTCCAAGAACTGAAAATATTTTTTTAACGCTAGACAATAAAATATGCCTTTTTCTAAAAAAAAAATTCAATATTCAAAAAGAAAGCTTTTGATTTGTTGCATTACTTGCTTAATTTTAAAAGTTCTTTGTTTAGAAGGACCAAGTAGCAAAATACACTATATATATAAATATACATTTAAATTACTTGCTGCATTTTGTACAGAAACTGAAAACTACTAATTAATCAGTTGATGTTTAATGTGAGAGGTAAAATATTTTATGAAAGAGAAAAGTCATTTACTCTCCCATGAAATGAGATGCTTAAGCCAACATTCCAAAAGCAAGCTAGCTCTGCAGAACCAAGAATATTGAGTGGTGCTATATGAAAAATGAAATCTGTAGTCCAGTGAAGTTTGGGAAATGCCTGTTCAACAAAGTTATGTGGGTAATGAAGGTCTTATTGGAGCATCTAGTATGCTAATGTCCATTCTACATGACAATATTGGTAGAATAGGCACGAGTTTCCAGAATTACTTAATAAATTTTTTCCCCTTCTCATTTTGGCAGAGAGGGCATAGAATGCCTGGGCCATTGGCCAATATACCTGTACAACTACAAGTAGGTCTTGATGTACCTTTTTTCTTACACATATTCTTTATGTGGCTTTGGAGCTATATTCAGGTCCCAAAACAAAATGTTTTATGAACGTTTAATGGAATGGCTCCTTTAGCCACTTTCCCTTATTTAAAACTTACATTTCTCTTTTACATTTGGTGTCGTTTCAATGGACATTTCTTTTCTAATTTGCTAGTTTCAGAAAAAGAAGTACCAACCTGAATGCTTCAAGGTACTCTACATCTCCCATGGGGGGATCAAGGCCACCTGTCCAGGCAATATTTATATTGTATCCTTCCCCAAGGCCTGTTCCAACCTAGGAAGAAAAAAACAAAAACAAAAAACAAACAAACAGAAAACCCCACAACACAGTGGGTAGAGGAGGGTGCAGGGAAGAAAGCAAAAAGAGAGGAAAACAAACACATGTGAGCTCTTGAAACAAACATCAAACAACATGTCAAATCAGCCCAACCTTGCTTGACAACCAGTGCTCTGGGTTATGCACTTGTTCTGCACTGGTTCTTGGTCCCATGGGACAATTCAGTAATCTCGTGTAATTTAAAACACCAGCAAAGGACAAGAAAATTAGGGGTAATCATGCAATGCAATTACCTGAAAGATAAAAATAAAAGTGGGGCTCTAAAGAAATAAACCGAACCTCATTTGGGGCTCCACTGCCAGGGAAAAAGTTCCCTTCATCATAGCGATGGAGTGAAATATACAGGATGCTGGGGTCAGCATAAAAGGCCTGCTGTGTACCATTTCCATGGTGAACATCCTACAAGGAAAAGAAAACAGATGACAAATACAGTCATGTTAACTGCGTGGAGACAACTTTTCTGATTTCTAGTTCCCATTCTACCCCACCCTCCTTCTCATTTTCTGTCTTCTCACTATGTCCCTCCTTCTTTCTCCCGTTCAGCTTGCTTCCACACCACCCCCTTTACTTCCTGAACTTTCAGGCAAATTACCCTTTAATGCACTCATTTTTTAAACTGGCTTCTAAAAATCAGGAAACCACAGCGAACATGCCCTGGAGACTCCAGATGAGCAGTCATTGAGAAAGCCCAGTCCTTTGGTACAATTAGATATTTATACACCGGCCCTTTGTACTCTTTGCTTCAGTGATGGAATCTCGCATCCTGTTTTATGGAGGAATTTTATGACTTATTAACTGCCAACAGTTCATAACCCCTCAGGCTTAATTAACTAGCCTCATTGGCCTCTGAAGAAAGACTAATGTTTAAACTACAAACTAGTATTCTGCAGAAGGATCTATGGCTTACAGAGCATTTTCACAATTCTTGACAGAACACTAAACATACATGTATGCATTGATTTGCCAAGTCCCACCATTAAGGTCAAAGGCTTTGCAACCAGCTGAGTAAATTGGCCTTCTTGGAGCATTCAGTTCAGTTAGCAATCCCTCAGCAGTTAGAATTACTTCAAAAGAGACGCCAGATGCAAAAAAGACTTCATACTTTATTTTGGTAAAATCGTGATGGCAAGAGTTGAAGACACAGGAGCATGAGCTCATCAGCTATTAAATCACTTGGGCCACGCAAAAAGATGGCACAGAGCTTCATGCAAACTTGTCCAATCTACCTAATTTTGATATTCTATCATGGCTCTCCTCCTTAGCCTCCTTTCTCTTCTTTTTTGTCCCCCCACCTCCATACCACACCATCCCTTAAAAAAAAAAAAAAAAATTCCTATAACATTAAAATGAATGAAAAAACTTTTAGGACATTTGTATATAATAATGATTTAACTCTTTACAGTTATTTGCTGGTTCTGTTGTTTTATGATATAGACATATACTGGAATTGCTGAAAGAGATATAAAAAATAAAACTAATAATAGCATTTTTGAAAATGTCTTCACTGGAGGACCTCAAGTGTTAAGAAGCTCAAATAATATGTTTCCTAGTATCTCCTGAACAAAATAAAATAGAAATAAAATAAAATAGAAATTGAATCTATTTCTTACACTCAAACTTATAGCCATCATATATTAATTTATACTTAATATTCATTACCTCTTTGATCTTGTTAGCAAATCTGTGAAGTAAGGTGGTGGTCATCACTGCTCCTTACTGAGGTTTATATAACTTGTCTTCACTTCAATCTTTAGTCCAAAACTCCCTCACTAAATACCACTAAAGCCTCCCTTCATTGGATTCTGAAAGCCTGCATTGAACTTATTATCCAGTGTAGACATACACTAATCATCCCCTCTTCTTACATTATACACATATCCAAAATCAGTTAAGGAATCATAAAATATTGGGGAAGGTATGCAACCAGAAATTTGTTATGGCTCAAGGCATACACATCAGGGGAAAAAAAATAACTTACTGAAAATATACTAATGCCTGGATTTCTGAATGATCAAAAAAATAAAAAATAAAAAGAAGGCAGAATAGCAAAACTATTTTCCTTTACCTGAACAAAAATGAAACAAACTCACGTCTTTGAGTTTGCTGCTAGATACCGAGAGGGTGGACAAACAAGATACTATGAAAAACAACAAGGAAGAAATGTCTGCATTTTTACTACATGATAGAATTTTTAGTCAGCATTGAAAGAAAAATTTGCTCTGGCCCTTAATGGGTCTACACTTTGAAAACCAGAAAAATAATGCCTTGATTACTTATATTTCTGTAGTGATGCTGTGATGGTTTATTTAAAAAGGTCAAATAAAAGATGATGAATTGTCTTAGATATAAAATCATTTATTTTTGAAAAACATGTTGGGTACTCATTACATATACTTCTGAATAAGAAATATAATCTTGCCTATATTCTAGTAAAGGTTCAACAGACATTATTCATTAAAATACATAAATCCATTCTGAAAATACTTGGATAATCTTTGGTTTCATGTTCATATTCACAAAGTATTTAGGAATAAAGGTAAACCTAAATATGCCTTCAGTTTTGGGCAACAATTTATAGTGTAAACTTGAGAATACTTTTTCAGCTTTCTCTGCTGCAAAATATTTATAAAAAGTACTTACTACTCAGGTATGATCTCAGAATTTTCTCTCCATAACAACAAATATATACTAAACTAATGTAAGAAAATTGTTGGTGACTGTGAGGAATTACTACGGTAATGAGATGAACTGAAATACTAAAGGACTGAAACTGACCTTATTTCTAAAATATACTGGGAAATGCTGAAAAATCATTTCAATATTTTTATTGGTTAAAAATATACTGTGAAAATTTATTTTCTATAAGGATTTAGAGCCAATATATTCTCATTATAATGTTAAAAGAGCTTTAAATAAATCATCTATTTGACCAGCTACTTCGTCACTTATAATTATTTAGTATAGGCACTTTTGACAATTATTAAATTTTGTGCTTAACTAACAATGAATTTACCCCAAATCTAGGTCACATGATGTGACTTTTTAATAAATTAAATCTAAAAGGTATTATTTTCAACTGAAAGTCACATTGCATAAAGGCTACCTGAATCATACATGCAAATCCTACTTTCGGGGATGGTTCATGCCCCAAACACAATGAAGAATCTTTTGTGAATTGAAAATCAAGTGCACCTGCTCCCTTTCCTCACCAATCTGAATGTCTCTAGACTCTCCCCAGAAAGAGAACTGGAATGAATAAGCTCCACACATCAACTAGAATCATTCCTGCCCAAAATATTCAGTGCCCCTGAATTTGGCTGTCGCCCCAAATAAGCGGTGAATTAGAGCTCTGGCACTCTATTTACTAGGCATGTAAAAATGCTGAAACTAGTCGCTGGACAATGGAGTAGCTTTGCCCTCTCTTGGCCCAAGAATCTGTGGAGCCAATTCACACTGATGAGCTAAAGTAAGTGACTTTGGGTATGCAGGAATTAAATTCTTTTGCCATTGAAGAACCTTTACTTCTCCTTTGCTAACTTGCAGAATAGACCTGTCAGCCAGGGAGAACGGATGTTTCTGCGCCACGTGGCATTTTAAAACTTCCTTCTCAGCAGCTGGAAGAAACAAGGGAATTTCCTCAAAGTATCCCTGCAGCTGCAGAATTTGGAAGACCTGAAAGTAAGAATATGCGGGCTGGTGGTGATCTCAGAGGCAACCCTTTGGACAGAACTTTTATTTAGAGGATTTGAAACAAAAACTTCTCCTCTACTACAGCCTGCTGGGAAATCAGTATCCTTAATGATTGGATAACAGAGCAAATTTACAATCAAAGGCCGGTAAGCTTACAGGACACTCCTTGGAGCTTCCAACCAACTTATTTTATAATCATATTGAATTATCTAGAGCAGTCTTGTATTAATATATAAGAATATAAACATTACATATTTAACATAGATATATAATAAATATATAAAAAAAAAACTTTACAGACAAATCTATCACAAGCAAGCCATTTTAGCTCCTAAGACTGTTGTATAATTCATTACTTTAGAGTTTGGTTATCACAAATGTGCTTTCACAGAGACTCTTAACAATTACTATCTCCATAGAACCATAAAATGACAGCAGAGTAGATTTCTTAGGAAGTAATACTAAAAGATTTCTAAGGATAGGACAGTTTACCAATCTCCTTCCTGCATAATTCTGACAAATTTAGAAAGCTTAGAAAAATTTCTCCACAATCCTTGGTCTTCATCTGCTATCCTTTCTCTAAGTTCTTGGCTTATGTTTCTAGCAGAAGTTATAGTACTAGAACTGTATTAAATTATTTTTAAAATTTACTATGTTAGAATCATACAAATCTATAAATACCAATTAATGAAAATGTCATTTTGTATGTACATAGGAATAGAGGTACTGATGTTCTCATTTTTATAAAATTTTAAGACCTTTAAAGACCTCGCTTTTGTAGTATATCTAGGCCTTCAACACATTTTTTTTAATGGTGAACTATGACCTTTAGTGAAACTCTACCATATTTGGAAAATACATGGAAAGTTCTTAGCACCAAAGTACTTGTGGGTAGCGACACTACAGTATGTGGAAAACATCCACTCCTACCAACCATTAGAAATGGTTATCAGTCTTTCATTCTTTTTATCTTCTTTTCAACTCAACTAAGTATTTCTTCACATGGCTTTGTTCGTACTTTCTAAAACCCTTTAGTTTACTTGCTTAACTGAATCAGAGGGCTGGATGGTGAGGCCACGACTTCCCAATAAGATTTAATTATGAGTGCAGATATGAACAAGATTTAGACTATTAAGCCTTGCACTTCAAAAAAACTTTTAACATATTTTGCCTTTAAATCTTTTATCACCTGCAAAAATTAATTAAGTGCAGATGTAGCAGGTTCTCTTTGGATGCCAGGGTTCATTTCCTGTCTATGCTTTGTCAGACAACCTATTACACCTCCTCGTGAACTAGAGGCAAACCGAAAACGGGGCTCATAAATCACCAGTCAGCTCTCTTTCGCCCTTTCCTGGGTTGGCCTTTCTGTATGGGGCAGATCTCCAGCTCATTATTCATGGATATACTATAGACAACATGCCAAGTGTCATCTGCATTTAAACAAGCCATTTGTTAAGCAAATTATAACTCTATTGTGTAAGAACGCATCATGTTAAAATGCAAGACTAATCTAATGCCTCTGACTTTTAATCACTCAGGGTTCCTGCAGGGAGTCATCCCAAACTGGCATACATGATCTCAGATCTTTTCAGAAAGAATGACATGCTGACTTGTTTTAATAATACCACTGTTGCACAACAAGCAACATGATTGCTAACCAAGGGAAATGGCCAATTGGTTACCAAAGCAACAGCATTCTTTCCAGCACATCTGACTATTTAAAGTCTATATTCTGTAGGGAAAAGTAAATTCAGGTTCTGTTGGGTTATTTTAACTGTGGAAGTATCAATTCATTTAAGGATCATAAAAGTTGCCCTGATCTGCGCCTTCTTCTCATTAAATTGCAGTTAACACCATGAAAGTGAAACGTGAATGTTTATGGTTTCAGAACTGCAATCTTGAATTTAATGAGTTTCCACATTCAAAGGAAACACACCCGTCAGTTGTTTGCAAGCGCTAAAAGCAGGACAACCTAACAGAGAAATACAAATACACTCCCTTTTATCTAGAGTCACTGAAAATGCAGCTCTGTCCAGGAATACATACCAGATCTACAATCAATATCTTGCTTATATTTAGTTGGTCTCTCAAGTATTTGGCGGTAATTGCAACTGAATTAAAAAAGCAGAAACCCCTGTGGAATAGAGAAGAACAGAGAAATAAGAAAGCAAATCAGCCAGGAAAACCATTATAAATAATGTTCAGAGCATTTTTTAAAATGCTATATGATCTCTGAAGCCATAAATCTGCTTCTGGGAGTACCTTGCAAGATTTTTCAGTCCATCTGCTAACAATTAGAGGCTTCAGAGACATGCACGGGGCAGGTGACCGCCAGGAACCATGGTGCTTAGAGATGGGCAACAGTCCCTGGTACTTACATGGCTGTGGATTCTTCAGCATGATGGCCTGGGGGCCTTACAACAGCAAACCCATTCTGTAAAAATAAGACAGGTTTTCAATGCTCAGATATGGGAGGATTGCCTGGATCTCCATGTACTACAGAGCATCAGGTGTGCACAAAAAGATTCAAGTCTCTAAGAGGCCTTCAGAGCTTCTTTTCTTGACCCCACTGCCTTTTCTGAGAATGAACAGAAACAATATATATGATAACATTTTATCAGATCGTGTCTCAAAAAGAAGGCTCCTACAGAGCAAGGGGAAGAACAGGGATTCAGGAGTTGTACCTAGCTGGCAAATATATATATATCAGCTGTTATACTAGCATGATTCATTTTCAAGAACAACTTCTTATTTTATGAAAACAACATCCTACAGAGGAAGAAGAAATTCACTTTGGTGCAGGTTTGGGTTAAAATTTGGAAAGACCAGGGAAGATCCAAAGTGAAAATTCTTTAGCTGGATTCTCTTAATGGTTATTTCCACTCCATTGTCAGCAAAATGATAAATTTATACTCACACACTCACATACACACAAAAGAAACCCAGAAAGGTGAAAAAGAGAACAATGGAAGGCCCATATTTCTTCCAGTCTATAAATTTAGCTTGGATGACTGCCAAGACTTGCAACTTTATTGGATTCCCTAAGTCAATTTTTAGCCCATGTTCTGGAATTTTATAAAGAATTCCAGGGCTGAGTAGCAATCAGATCTATCCATGATCAAGGAATGCCTTAACCTCCAGATTAGTTGGAATGCATCACGGAAAGCTGAAGTAACTCCAGCATGAAGGCAAGGAACTATAAATCCTTATAAAGCCAGCATGCTCAGAAAAGTTGGGTTGCTAGACATGAAAAAAAATCATTCATCAGATGGTTCACACCACCTTTCACTTAACTCCTAAGATCAAGTCCTCCTAAGATCAAGATTCAAGTAACATACACAAAGATATTTCTTTAATATAGAAACCTAAAACTTTTGAAATGATTTTAATATACCCCAGAGGTATTTTTTTCCTACATCTTACTATAAGCACAAAGATAATATCAAGAAAAATAATCTATTCCCTAGGACTTTAAATATACATAAATTTTTCTAGGATGTATGGTAACCAACATACAATGATTAATTTGTTACACATTTTGATGAGCATATACATAATGATAATCTCAGAAGCAAACTAGAAGTCAAATAACACAATACCATTTTTAAATGTGGGAATCGTGAAAAACATATTTCCTATAACAGTTCTTAAAATACTATCTTTCTGGCAATAAACGACTAATATGAGAGAAACTATTTAATGAACCACACAAGACCAAACAGACTGAAATTTTAAGATTGAAGAGTGACACTTTAGTGTGCTAAAGGAATTCTGAGGATAGATTATTAAGTAAAGATTATGATAGGTGCAATATATCTTACTAGGAAGGTAACAGGATGAAATAAATATAATACAAGCAATATAATTAGCATGTAATGAATTTCTGTAATTGGATTCATAATACTAATGATCTTTTACAATTCAATTAAAACAAATACACTTTTTTAAAAAACTACTATGTTTTACAGCGAAAGGGCATGGAGAGACAATACAAAGAAGAAAAATTTCCAGTGATCAATAACTATAAGAAAAAATATTCAACGAAATTAATAATTAAATAAAAGTTGATGAAAATCCTAATGGAAAAACACTTCTTCACCCAGGAAATTGGATTTCTTTTTTCAATACTCTATGCTAGCAATGCAACGGTACTTGATAACTCACAAATGCTGCCCAGGAGAAGATAATTTATTAAAGCATTCCTGGAAAATAATCCATCTCTATATATGTTTAGAGCCTTTAAAAAAACATTTACCCTTTCAATTACTAATATACTTAAAGAATTTTTGCCCTAAAGGTGTTACTATGCTTGTAGGAAAGCATTTATATAAAAGATGTTTTATTTACAATAGGAAAATTGGAAATTACGTAAGTTAGCTAATACTAGGAGAATGTGTAAGTGAATTATGGTAAATCTATACCATGGAATATTAGTCAGCCACTAAAATTTTGCTATTATAAATACTGAGTAGAAGAGAAAGATATCAACTTTGGAAGTATTAGTGTTAAAAATAACAGACACATTATGATATCACTGAGTGATGGTATTGCATGGTTATTTTAAATTTATAATTTCATATTTTTTGAAAATGGTTTTACAATAAACACTAATTATTTCACAATGAAAATGTAAAACAAAGAGAAAGTTGAAACGTACATTTGAATTTGAATTTGTCTTATAGGAAGAGCTGTGATCATAAAGATAGAGAAAAATTTTAAAGGATATTCTGGGCAGGAGGGAAAAGTATGACATGGCTTGGACGAAAGGATTTTAGAAAGTATTATTTATGAATTTTATACTGTATATCAACTGGAATTTAACAATAACTTTAAAAAATAAAGAATTTATTTAAAAACATCAACCTGAATAGAAATCATGTTAAGAAACAACATGGAGGGGCGCCTGGGTGGCTCAGTGGGTTAAGCCGCTGCCTTTGGCTCGGGTCATGATCTCAGGGTCCTGGGATGGAGTCCTGCATCGGGCTCTCTGCTCAGCAGGGAGCCTGCTTCCTCCTCTCTCTCTGCCTGCCTCTCAATCTACTTGTGATTTCTCTCTGTCAAATAAATAAATAAATAAAAAGAAACAACATGGAAGTAAAATCACATAAATAATTAGCTAGTTTATAGAGGGAAAAAAAGTCAAATAGTATTTGATTTCTATTTTTCTCCTCTCTCTTATAGCCAAATTCCTTGAGAAAGGAGTGTGCCTTTCACTTTATAATTTTCCAAAGTAACCTCCACCATTCTGCTAAACTGCTTCTAAAACTGCTTCATCTGGGGCTGAAAATTATCTTCTTGCAATAACAAATCTTTTCCGGGTCATTATGATTCTGATCCACCCAAAGCTTCCACTGTGTTCTCATTAATGGCAAACACCCCTACATTTTCCCTGTCTTTTCTGAGTGCACCCCCCTTTCCACAGCCAAAGCCTTGAAGAGGGCTGCTTCTTCCACAATCTGCTCAAGTGGTAGCTGCTTCCTCTCTTACACCATGCAAGCCTGCATTCAGAAAAGACGGAACTGGTGTACTCCTTGGGTCTCACTGATGCTTTGAAACGTAAAACCCAATGCACCGACCCTCCACAATACTTTCTTGTAAGAAAGGATTAGATCACACTCAGAGAGAAAAGATAAACACAGTAAGATGACTGAGACTGAGTCCTCAAGCAGTCCTGTTACACTAGAGGAAATGTTAGTCCTCCTAAGATCAATTTTACCACCTGCAGTTAGGATCCCATCCCCTCCTACTTTTCCACATCATTTATGTTACGTTTTTCTCACTGACATACTAAATTCATATTAAAATTCCAAATTATATATATATTTCATTCAGATTTAAATAAGCTCATTTTCATCATCTTGAAAATAAAAATTTATATATATATATATATATATCAAAACAATACAAATATATACATATGTATAATATACTATGTGCCTCTATCCTTAATCCCACTGATCCCTCATTTCTACATGTTTCTTCCCCTTTAGCAAGCAAAATTCTTGAAATGGTGGTCTACCTTGCTGTCTCCTTTGGCCTCACCTCTGACTCAATAACCTATCTCTGATTTATCTTCCACTTTCTTAGTTCATTAAGAAGTTTTTAAAAGGTCACCAATGGACTCCATGTCACTAATTTCAAATACATTATTATGCTCTCAGACTATGGGACCCCTGGTCAACTTTAAACACTATGGGCTACATCTTCATTTTAAAAACACTCTAAAGTAAATAAATAAATAAATAAATAAATAAATACACTCTCTTCTCTTGGTTTCTGTGATTTCATGCTCCACTGGTTTATTTATCTCTTTCCACTTCCTAATCAGTCTCCCTTGAATGCTCCTACTCCTCAGCTTGCTCATCAATTATTAAAATTATTCATGGCCCAGTCTTAGACTTCTCTTTCTCTTCTTTCCACACTTGCTTCCAAGGCAATGCCATCACTCTTGTGGATTCAGTTACCACCCATCATCAGATACTTCACAGATTTATATTTCTAAGATAAGCCCTCCACTGAGCACTGGACCAAAATTATTAGCCCACCTACTCACTATCTTCACTTAAATATTCACTTGGAAGTTCACTTCAAATTTAATATATCCAAAACCAAACTTCCGATCTTCTCCCAGCCTTCTCTAACTTACCAATGATTCATCCAGTGGCTCACGTCAGAGACCCATGAGTTATCCTTAATGGCTCCCTCTCCCTAACCTTCCTCCATTTCACTTTATTTTATTTAGTTAGTTATTTTTTCATGACTAATTCCTGTTGATTTGATTCTAAATATCACTCAAATCTATCTACTTAGGTCTACATCCACTCCTTGAGTATTTTGCCTTTTGAAGTTCTGCTTTTCTATCATTCCTCCAGTAATTATTCTTAGTGATTTCAATGCCATACATACAGACACTCCGTTCAATATCTTAATATTTCAGTTCTGATTCCTCGTCTTAAATGACTGTCTTCCACTTACAGTCATATTCCTAGGCCTTGCCATTTTCAATAAGACATCTATTCCATAATGTCAAACATCCTATTCTCTTACTATCCTAATTTCCAGTTAACACCCCAACTACAACCAAGATTTCCAATTCATTGATCTTACTGAACTTTTGCTATCCATCACTCATTCCTATCACCATATTCCTTCCCTCTTTATCTGGTTAGACTTTAGGGTCCATCACTGTATTCACTTCCTTGTATATACTTTTAGATATCTTGTACTTTTCTCCCCCCAGTATACTCCCCTGGTATATTAGTGCACTCAGGCTACTATAACAAAGTACCACAGGCTGGGTGACTTCAACAACAGAAATTTACTTTTCTAGTTCTGGAGGCTGAGATTAAGGTCCGAAGTTGAGATTAAGGTCTGGCAGAGTTGGGTTTGTGTTAAAAGCACTCTTCTCAGTCTGCAAATATTTGTCTTTTTCCTAGGGTCTTTATATGGCCTTTCTTCTGAGTGTACACACACAAGGCTAGGGAATTAGAGAATTCTTATATCTTGTCCCCTTTTATAAGAGCATTAGTCCTATCAGATTAGGGTCATACCCCTATGACTTCTTGTCACCTTTATCACCTCCTCCCAGACTAAAGGTCTTCAAATACAGTCACATTAGGAGTTAGAGCTTCAACATTATAAATTTGGGGGGCACATATATCCAGCCCATAAATACTTCTGGTCACTTTGTTCCTTTCTTCCTTCAACACATTCCTCTGATAAAATTACAAAACTAATTAAATATAACTCACATCTGCTCTCTTCCTGCAACTAAGCCTATATAAAAATGACATAACTGGTCTTCCTCTGAAGTCATGATTACAAACCTCAGATAGGCTCTTCAAGATGCCCAGCAATCGTACCACATTCCTTAGCCAATTAACTCTCTATTTTAGTAGAGTTATTTCTACTTTCTTCTCTTTCTTCAAATCTCCATTAACCCCTGCTCATTTTTCCCCTTTGCTGATGACCTAGCTTCTTATTTCAATTAAAAAATAGAAACAATTAGAATAAAATTTCCTCATCTTTCCATAATCAGATCTAACCATCTACTTCTACCAGTCCCTGATCCTAAGAGCAATTAATTCCCTGTGTACTTAATCCCACTGTCTCTTACCTATTCAAAAACACCTCACCTATACTTTTCCCTTTTCCCCTGTAATCATTTGTTTCCTATATTGAATTGTTGCCTTGACAATAAAAAACATACATAAAAGCCTTTCATCTTAATAAAAACAAAATAAACAAGGCAAAGTGACAAATAATAGCATTATACTATATTGCTATCATGTACTATATAGTACATAAAATAATTCAAATCCAAATGTGATAAATAATAAACTCTAATATTTTATTACTTATTTAATCCTAACATCATCTGAGGGCAGATAACATTATTATCCTCATTTCACGAATGACAAAATCAAAGCACAAAAAAGATTAAAGAACTTGCTCAAGATTCATACCAGCAAGTGAGAGGGCTGGGATTCCATCCTAGATGGTCAAGGCCTTGAAAAAAAGCATTGAAGACTAGCCACACTGTACAACCCGGCTTTGCTTACCTCTTCAGCTTCATCTTGCACCACCATCCACTTTCCTTTCTCCACTCCAGTCACAGTGGCCTTTTGGTTCCTCTAGCATGCCTGTTTTCCTAGCCACAGGCCTTTGCACAGGCTCCTACTTCATAATGGAATTCCTTCCATTTCTATACCCTCTTCCTTTACCTGGATAACACCTCCTCATCTGCATATTTCAGCTCCATTATCTCCACAGAGAAACCATCCCTGAGCCCCTGCAGGTCAACATCAAGATCCTCTATAATACGTACTTAGCGATCTGCCAACACTTGTTTCTGAGAACTCCTCTTAGTTTATGATGACGTACCTCTTAGTGTGATTATTTGTTTTCATTATTTTCAATTATTGTGACTTATATAATTAATGTCACATCTATACTCCCCATAGTGGGGTCACCCCTCTATGACTTGGCTCACCATTTTATCACCTAGACTTACATAGTGCCTGGCGTAAAGAATGATAAAATACATTTGTGAATAGATACTACTCTGGCTCTTATCCCTCTGGTGATTCCATTGATTTGCTCTTGGCTGTTAAGTTCTCCATTATTTCAAAGGTCCCAACTTCTGCATCCCAGTTTTTGTGGGAGTTCACCTATTAGAAACACATAAAATACTCTGTTCCTTACAATTAATGGAGATTTTGATTTGATTAACTATAGTGGGAAAATGTTTCAAATGAAATGATAATTCTTACAGAAATGTCTGACTTTCACAGTGGATTCTGAATGGAATTTGTTTTGTATTTTTCTGTACCATTGTCTGACATAATGGTTTATTTTATGGGATACCACTTGAACCAGTGTTTCCCTTGACTCAAGAATATATATGTCTTCAATGAATATTTTTCAATGAGCCTTTTTAATCATCAATTTACTGTATATTCCAAAACACTCAATAATCTACCAGCTTATACAACTATAAGAAAACCTATATACAATAAAGGACTCAGAGGCTCAGTTTATTATTTTCTCATTTAATGCTAATAATAATAATTTTCATTTTATGAAAAAAACTATTTTCTCAAACCTTGAGGTTTGTATGATGTTTTCACTTCATCTAATTTTTTGAGCATCTCAGAATGTGGTAGTAAAACATACCTATCTATATAATTTTGAATTTCTTTCTACTTTACTTCATAAAAAAACTCCCTGCTTTACATTTTATTCAGTTATGAAAAGTACTTAATCTAAGCAAATGAAAGTTAAAGTACTTTTCTGTGATTTTTATATCAATTTAAGGGCAATGTAATTTTAGCCTTAATAATCTGATTTTTTAAATCTCTTTTCTTTCAAGTTTTAAATTCTCTTCAGTCATGAACATTACTAATCATAGAGCTTTGGCAGTATTTTAGCATCACTAACAGTAACAATGTTTCCAGGGTGTTCTCATAACCATATTTTTGTTGTGGTTGTTGTTATCTAGATCAGTATTATGGATGTTTCCTCTTGGTTCAAGAGGAGGATGTGTTCTCTGATGTCATCATATGGGGAAATGCAGGAGACTATTTGCTTCCCATACACAGCCATGGAAAGGGAATCTAGGACATTGTCTATATGTAAAAATGGATTTGAATGAGAGGGAAAGGAATCCAATCATTCTAGACTATACTCTATTTTTGTAACTCGTGAAATTTTCTTTTTCTGGTTAAATTTACCAAAATGTCAAACTTCATGTAATCTTTATATGCATAGTAAAACCCTCACCAGGCAAGTAAAGGGCTGGGAGTAAGCAAATCACTAGAACCACTTTAAAGTTTTTTTTTTTTTTTTTAACCTCACCTAAAGTAAAATTCTTCTACATAAGCTACGAAGTTCAAATTCTTCTACATAAGCTCAGATAACCATGGCACATATGAAACCGAAAATCTGGAGTGTAAAACAATCTGATGATTTTATTAGTTGCATTCATGAGGATGGTCTCATGGATAGGAGAAATGTGTATTTTCATTTTGCTAACATCCCCAAGTATGTATTCAATGGATAGTAAAGAACTACTACTAATTCCAACCTCTGTAAAGTAATTTTGGTTCCAGAAATCATGGAAAATAAAGGCCTAATCACCACTGACAGGAGTAACATAAAAGTCAAGAACACGTTGTATAATAGAATTAGCCAATATATATACAGAATCCAAAAGAGAAAAGCAAAGATTCATACCCATTCAAAAATATTAAGCAATGATCTGGACTTAAACTACATAATAGCCAGTAGTCCTGTTAGCAACTTAATAATTCTGATTTATTCTTTATAAAAACATAACTGCAGTATGTAGTACTAAAGTTCTCTGTGATATTAATAAACTGACAAGAGATTGTGTTTCTTTGTTAAAAGTAGTTTAATCAGGTATTAGATCTTTACTTAATCTTTAACTCTATTCTGGGACACTATAAGAACAAAATCAAAGAAATCTGTCCTGCTTAGAAAAATGTTTTACATATAATGTAACTGCATACTATCCAAAGACTAATTGAGCATGTCAAACCAGCTGACTGAATTCTGTTTTTAAAATTTCTCTTTTAGTGCACTGCTAGTTTAGTACTCAGTAATTACCTCCCAATGTCTAAATATTAACACTAAAGTGTTTCTAAGTGTATTTATGCATCAGTCCTCATTGAAATAGTATGTATCAAAACCAAACACAGCATGGAAAAACTCTACAGCATGTATTTCCAAATAAAGATGTGATGGTTGAATTACTGCTTCTAATATAGTTGCAGAATTAGAAATTTATATGCAGTGGTTTACGTGCCCAAAATATTTCATGAGAAGCCAAAATCCCAGCTACCCCAGATCCATAATGCACCCATACTGATGCATTATCAATTTTGAAAATGACTTTAAGAAACATTCATTTATACAAACATTTTTAAATAGTTAGAAATATTTTAATCTACTTTGATATTCAGTAATAACTATAATTATCAAGTATGTTGGTGAATAAACTATTTAGCGCTAGTAAAAAGAAGTGCTGAAAGCAACTAGAATCTGAAATTTACTTGTCTATGCTAGGCTAGCACAACATAATCTCCCAACAAATCCGTATGCTTTTAAGTGCCCTTTTTAACATCTCAAGAAATGTGCTTGCCAAGTGTACAAGTCTTTTATATGATGATCAAGAGTAATAAAAAATAAAGCATGCATTAGCTGGTTTGACACACTTTAAAATTATTTATAGTAATAAATTTGGGATTCTTTATATTAAGTTGCATAGGGGGAAGAAGTCAGAAACATGGCAAAGATATAATGCTTTTGTAAGACTTCATTGGATAGAAGGTCCTAAAGTTTTTCTATTACAGTAAGTTTTTGTTTCTTAAAAATTACAATTATGCTGTCTGTTAGATCCTGTTTTAGTTGTTGTATGGGCTTTCTTCCTTCCTTTGTCTCTCTTCCTTCCTTTCTTATTTTCTTTCTTTCTTCTCATTTTTCCTTTCCTTTCCTTTGCTTTTTTTCTGGTGAAATGGGGTAATATTTGTTGTAACAGGATTTAAAATATAAATACTACTATACACCTTGTCACATTAAGTACTTTATAAGTATTTCCTTCCCTCTGGTGTAAGTAAAGTGGAGTAAGGCAAAAATGTCCATCAAAATTCTCTAGCACCTTGTGAAATACCTACGATGGTTTGTATGAATTTGCGGCTCTGCCCCCCCTCATCCAAAATGGTGCTGGTTACAATCAATATAGTGGTATGAGGGTCCATTCTTTCAGCTAAAGAAGCTGAAAATTGTTCAATGGAAAGTTTTCACATTATCTTTGTTGATATCACTGGATGTTAAAATTTGGAGGGGAAGATCATACATAAAAGTTGAATGAATATTCCTTCCCTCCTACCACTTACTCCCTGATACTGGATTTAGGGATTTAGATTATCAGAAACCAACTCAGGAGCAGAGAAAGAAAAACAGTCATTCCACCTGCCTTGCTTTCCCCACTTCTGTTTACCTTGTAGGAACTTGTGAAGCAATTGGCTCAGATGTCCCTTTTCAGGAATGGCTCAGGCATAGGAGTGCTAAGAAGATGTTAAATACCTGCAATCTCAAGTTGAACAAGTTGGATATGATATAGTTTATCATTTGTTCAACATGACTTATACCAGCTCCCACTAAAAGCTCCTAATGAATAGTAACTGTGAACCTTTTGTGTATTCTGAGGTCTTCCTCTTCAGCTAACTAACATCTGTAATGAAAAATAGTCCCACATGATTTACAGCTTGGCAACAATAATGTGAATAGTAAATTCCCCTCCCAGGCTTTAATTTTTTAGAATAAAATTTTATTTAGAAATAAAAAGAAAGGCATTAAGTCTTCTAAACACTGTAAATAGTTGGGTTTATCCTATTATCCCTACCTTTATGAGAAAGAGAGGATCAAATTATGTAATCTCAAAGACCTACTACTGACAAATGCTAGACTTCATCTACTTGTATTCAATTTTACAAGTCTTTGAAAAGCACAGTATAACAATTGTTAATTCTACATATAAAACATTAAATCTAGTTTTGTGATTCCTTCTGAAGGGAAGGATTAGAATAGGATAAAATACTATATTGCAGAATACTTGAACACTAAATTAAGAGGTATCTCCTAATTATATCTAAACCACTTATAAAATTTGACATTGAAATTAGTAAATCAAGGTCAGTCTTCTGGTTGCCTTTTACAGCAATTCACTGGTATGCATAATATTTTGAAATATGCCAATACAGTCCTCAAAACCAGTTAACTTCAACTTTAAAAAGGACTTTCTAAAAAGACAGTTTGCTTTAGAATCAATGCTATTAATCTACAACCTCTGAGGAAAGGAAATTTCACAAAGAAAGTTTGTTTCTCACATACTAGAATCTGGGAGGTTAAAGGAGGCAGGGAGATTTGCCAAGAAAACAATAAGGGACATATGGGAATACCATTTTGTTTCTTTGAGTGAGCTCAAGGGAGCCAGAAAAACAGGAGCCCAGCATTAGCAGTTTAACTGAACGGTGGACCCCAAAGCATATGTGCAGCTGCCAGCCCTGCTCCCTGAAGAATCCAGAAGGAAGAAGCTTGATGACAGAACTGGAAAACAGTTCTTAGGAAGCCTGGCATCTGTGGCCCATAATGCCTACAGCCTTCATCCTGGCAAAGATGTAGCTACAGATAGGAATAAACTCAGTCATGAAAAACCAGTCTCCTGGTAGAAAAGAGACAAGGTATTTGATGGTGCTTATATTACACATAATTTAGGTTGTGCCTGGTACAAAAATAGTAACAATGGATCCACTATGAAGTAGTTTCTTTTGGGAGGTTGGGGGGATCATCAAGAGAGGCTTGATAAGGCAATAATAACCCATCTAAAAGCTATTTGTTTAGTTTTTCAATCAGTGGTTTCAGATGACACAAGGTCCAACAATTCAATTCCCTGAACTTTTTGAAACATGACTAGTTTTTGGACCAAACCGACCAAAAAAATCAGGTACTTTTCATTATGTAAATATAATCACAGTATGAAAAACTGTTGAGAAAAAGGAATTAGGGCAAGAGTTTTTGGTTTAGTTTTGTTTTTAAGAACCAGAAAAAAAAAAAAACAGTTTTTAAGACAGATGATCATAGCTTTCTGTGATAACAGCATAATATAATAATATGACATTATAATAATAGTAATCATTATAGGATATTATAATATTATATAATATATAAAGAATATAATATATTATATATAATATATATACTATATAATATAGGATATAATAATAATATTCATATAATAAGATAATAGTAATGAACACACCTGAGAAGAGATGACTGGGGGGAACTTCTGTCATTATACTTTACTTACATCTTACTTACTACAGTAGATTTTCATTCACTCAATGGTGGTTCTACTATTCTTGGTACCTTTTGGTACATACATATATTTATTCAGTTAAATACATGAAATTTCAAAAATTTTAAGAGTAGCAATGTACATTTTGTAACTAGTACCTAAATGTCTGGGTTTTTAGGTAGATTATTTTAAAATCTGGTCATATTATTCTAACTCTAATTGTAAATTTTCTTCTTTCATTAAATTCTAATTCTCCATGACCATATACTATAACTAGAACAGATAGCGGCAATTAAATTTGTCATTTCAATCAAAAGTAGACAATTGAATAAGAATTTCAACCAAAGGGGCTCCTGGGTGGCTTGTTGGTTAATTGTCTGACTTTGGCTCAGGTCAAGATCTCAGGAACCTAGGATGGAGTCCCACGTCAGGTTCCCTGCCAGTGGGGAGCCTGCTTCTCCCTCTCCCCCCTGCTCATGCTCTTATGCTAGCTCTCTCAAATAAATAAATAAAATCTTAAAAAAAGGGAAGAATTTCAAGCAAAGCAATTAAATTATGTAGCATTATGTACATAACAGCATTGTCTGGAAAAAACACCTAATCAAATGACCACACTTCATTTTACAAGTTTTATGTATGAATATGAAATTTATTACCATATAAAATTACAAAGGTGTAAAATACTTATGTTCTCTAAATGTGTATAATACATGTTATCTGGACACTGGTATCAAAAGCAAAACAATGTCTTTTGCAGAGACTGAAAAAAGGAGGACAGTGAACATCTGTATTATGCATAAACTGGCAGGTATCAAATTTAATACTATCAGAGATTAAAAAAATAAATAAGTTAGAAGATTTTTTTTCTCATTATATGTTATTTGTGCTCTATTTTAAATATTGTACTGAAATATCACAGTATAAAATGTTTTAAGTAAATGCACAATAGCCTAGAATTTATTTCAGGAAGTATTCTTTCCCATCTAAGTTATTTTTAAAATAACTTTAGGACTAACTGAATGAGTAAATAGGTGTCAGGGACTGAGAAAAGCTCAGGAAGGTTTAGAGGAGACAGAGATGTAGTTAGTTAGAGTCTGAGGGCAGATGCAGCAATTTTTAGTCAGTATGAGCTAAACCACATACAAGTAATGAAATCTGGACAGTCCAAAGCCAAGACACAGATGGAAAGGCTGGAAATAGGCAGATTCAATTACCATGGAGCAGGCAGTTAAAATAACAAACTAGAAATTGAAATATTAGCCATCAGAAAAGCAGATGGGTAAAATAAAAACCTAGAAAGAAGCAGATTGTGTAGTGGGAACACCACAGGCAGTCCATCTAAGCAACAAGTCTTAACTCCTAAGTAAACAATCTAAGTAAACAGTAGGCTTACCTTTTACTTACTCTAAGGGTTTAATTATTTGCATGTCATTTTTCAAAGCTGTAAATCAGTCCATAAGTTGACTAATTTAAAAGTTTTCAGAAAAGTTGAAGCACTTATGTGTGAAAGGCAACGAGAAGGTCAAGAACAAGGTTGTTTCCCATAAAAGTAAACATGTAACTGCCAAGGGTTCTCCCTGTTTTTGATGTTTATATGTCCATTCAAAGAGGATGTGCTGAGAATATATTGCTAACATGTTTGTAATTTCCTTCATTTAAAGTTGAAGAATCAATTAGAGAAGTAAATTAATGGGACCTGTTCTAATTACTGACATATATGTCTTATGAGAATGAGAGATAAAATTTGTACCAGGAGAGAATTTCAATGTACTCTCAAAAATACATTTGTTTTGGAGAGCCAGACCTAATTAGAAGGAAGAAGGATGTACAAAAGGATGGCCTGCAAAAGTAATAATAAATCACTGAACAAACAAACAAAAAAGTATTTTTATTTCTTTATTTCTAAGAGAGAGAGCACAAATGGCAGGGAGATGGGCAACGGGAGAGGAAGAGGGGGAGCAGGCTCCACACCCAGCCCAGAGCCCAATGTGGGTGTTGATCTCAGCACTGTAAGATCATGACCTGAGCCGACATTAGGAGTCAGACGCTTAACCAACTGAACAACCCAGGTGTCCCATAAAGCATACTCTTCTTTAAATCACTGAAGAGCTTTGGACACAAAGATTTTAAAAGAATTAAATCCTACAGAAAACAAGCCCTTTCTAGTCTCTACTGATTTCTGGGGGGAGGAGTCAAGATGGCGGCAAAGTAGCAAGCTGAGACTGCTTCAGCTAGCCGGAGATCAGCTAGATAGCTTATCTAAAGATTGCAAACACTTGAAAATCCATCAGCAGATCGAAGAGAAGAAGAACAGCAATTCTGGAAACAGAAAAACAACCACTTTCTGAAAGGTAGGACCGGCAGAGAAGTGAATCCAAAGCGACGGGAAGATAGACCCCGGGGGGAGGGGCCGGCTCCCAGCAAGCGGTGGAGCAACCGCGCACAAAATCAGGACTTTTAAAAGTCTGTTCCGCTGAGGGACATCGCTCCAGAGGCTAAACCGGGGCGAAGCCCACGCGGGGTCAGCGTGGCCTCAGGTCCCGCAGGGTCACAGAAGGATCGGGGGTGTCTGAGTGTCACAGAGCTTGCGGGTATTGGAACGGGAAAGCCGGCTACAGAGACAGAGCCGACAGTAAGCTCGCAGCTCGGTGTTACCTTGAACCGGTCGCAGGCTCGGTGAGCTCGGAGCGCGGCTGGAGGTCAGGCAGACGGGAGTAACTGGGCGCTGTTCTCTGAGTGCGCACTGAGGACTGGGGCCCTGGGCTCTCGGCTCCTCCGGGCTGGAGACCAGGAGGCCGCCATTTGTATTCCCGTCCTCCGGAACTCTATGGAAAGCGCTCACGGAACAAAAGCTCCTGAAAGCAAACCCGAGCAGATTACTCACCCCGGCCCCGGGTAAGGGCGGTGTAATTCCGCCTGGGGCAAAGACACTTGAGAATCACTACAACAGGCCCCTCCCCCAGAAGATCAACAAGAAATCCAGCCGAGACCAAGTTCACCTACAAAGGAGTGCGGTTTCAATACCAAGGAGAGCAGCAGAATTCCAGAGGAGGAGAAAGCCAAGCACGGAACTCATGGCTTTTTCCTGTGATTTTTTTTAGTCTTGCAGTTAATTTAATTTTTTCTTTTTCATTTTTTGTTGTTTTTTTTTTCTTCTCGCCTTCGGGTAAAATTTTTTTTTTTAACTGTTACCTTTTTCTTTTTTTAACGATTTTTTACTAGTTTATCTAATATATATATATTTTCTTTTTTACATTTTCTTAGGTGTTTTCTTTTTTTAAAAAATTCTTTTCTTTTCTTTTTTTTTTTTTCTTTCTTCCTTTTTGAACCTCTTTTTATCTCCTTTCTCCCCACTCACGATTTTGGATCTCTTCTAATTTGGTTAAAGCATATTTTCCTGGGGTTGTTGCCACCCTTTTAGTATTTTACTTGCCCCTTCATTTACTCTTATCTGGACAAAATGACAAGACGTAAAAATTCAACACACAAAAAAAAGAACAAGAGGCAGTACCAAAGGCTAGGGACCTAATCAATACAGACATCGGTAATATGTCAGATCTAGAGTTCAGAATGACAATTCTCAAGGTTCTAGCCGGGCTCGAAAAAGGCATGGAAGATATTAGAGAAACCCTCTCGAGAGATATAAAAGCCCTTTCTGGAAAAATAAAAGAACTAAAATCTAACCAAGTTGAAATCAAAAAAGCTATTAATGAGGTGCAATCAAAAATGGAGGCTCTAACTGCTAGGATAAATGAGGCAGAAGAAAGAATTAGTGATATAGAAGACCAAATGACAGAGAATAAAGAAGCTGAGCAAAAGAGGGACAAACAGCTACTGGACCACAAGGAGAGAATTCGAGAGATAAGTGACACCATAAGACACAACAACATTAGAATAATTGGGATTCCAGAAGAAGAAGAAAGAGAGAGGGGAGCAGAAGGTATACTGGAGAGAATTATTGGGGAGAATTTCCCCAATATGGCAAAGGGAACGAGCATCAAAATTCAGGAGGTTCAGAGAACGCCCCTCAAAATCATAAGAATAGGCCCACACCCCGTCACCTAATAGTAAAATTTACAAGTCTCAGTGACAAAGAGAAAATCCTGAAAGCAGCCCGGGAAAAGCAGTCTGTAACATACAATGGTAAAAATATTAGATTGGCAGCTGACTTATCCACAGAGACCTGGCAGGCCAGAAAGAGCTGGCATGATATTTTCAGAGCACTAAACGAGAAAAACATGCAGCCAAGAATACTATATCCAGCTAGGCTAACATTGAAAATAGAAGGAGAGATTAAAAGCTTCCAGGACAAACAGAAACTGAAAGAATTTGCAAATACCAAACCAGCTCTACAGGAAATATTGAAAGGGGTCCTCTAAGCAAAGAGAGAGCCTACAAGTGGTAGATCAGAAAGGAACAGAGACCATATACAGTAACAGTCACCTTACAGGCAATACAATGGCACTAAATTCATATCTCTCAATAGTTACCCTGAATGTTAATGGGCTAAATGCCCCTGTCAAAAGACACAGGGTATCAGAATGGATAAAAAAACAAAACCCATCTATATGTTGCCTCCAAGAAACTCATTTTAAGACCGAAGACACCTCCAGATTTAAAGTGAGGGGGTGGAAAAGAATTTACCATGCTAATGGACATCAGAAGAAAGCAGGAGTGGCAATCCTTATATCAGATCAATTAGATTTTAAGCCAAAGACTATAATAAGAGATGAGGAAGGACACTATATCATACTCAAAGGGTCTGTCCAACAAGAAGATCTAACAATTTTAAATATCTATGCCCCCAATGTGGGAGCAGCCAGCTATATAAACCAATTAATAACAAAATCAAGGAAACACATCAAGAATAATACAATAATAGTAGGGAACTTTAACACTCCCCTCACTGAAATGGACAGGTCATCCAAGGAAAAGATCAGCAAGGAAATAAAGGTCTTAAACGACACACTGGACCAGATGGACATCACAGATATATTCAGAATATTTCATCCCAAAGCAACAGAATACACATTCTTCTCTAGTGCACATGGAACATTCTCCAGAATAGATCACATCCTCGGTCCTAAATCAGGACTCAACCGGTATCTAGTCTCTACTGATTTCTGAAACACAATGTCTACTATATAATCAAATATCACAAGACATGCAAAGAAGCAATATTAAAACTCTTTATCAAGTAAAAAATAAGGTAATAGAAATATACCTACAAGGGACTCAGATATTAGAATTTTCAAATAAAGAGTTTAAAATAATTATAATAGGTTAAAGAACCTACAGGAAAAGATCATGGAGAGAAATACAATGGTGAAGGGGAGAATTTCAAAAGATATCTGGAAGCTGTAAAAGAGTACAAAAAGGAAATCTTAAAAGAGAATAATAAACTGTGTGAAATGAAAAATCATTTTAATGGGATTAACAGCAGCTTGGACACAAGAGAAGACAAAAACAACAAACTTGATAACAGGTCAAGAGAAATTATCCAAATAGGTGTAAATAAGGAAGAAAAAGACTAAACAAGATCAGCACACACTCTAAGACCAGTGGGACAGTGTGAAATGATAAAATAAACATATAATTGGACTCTAAGAATCAGAGGATATAGAAAATGTGATAAATAAAGTATTTTAAGAAATATTACCTAAAAGCTCTCCAAATTTTATCAAAAATTGCCAGCTAATGACACAATACACTCAATGAGTTCAAGCAAGATAAAAACAGAGAAAACCATACCTAATCACAAAACTACTAAAAAAGAGAAAAATAAAAAGTCTTGAAGCCAGAGAGGGAAAAAAAAGATGCATTAAGTCATTAAATAGGTTAATCACCAAAGTGAGAGCTGATTTCTCATCATCAATTAAAAAAAAGGAAAAAATAACACTGAAAGGATATCTTTAAATTGTAAGATAATAATTAACATAAAATTTTTTATCAAATGAAAATATCATTCAAGGATTAAAGGAAAAGCAAAATACTTTCTTATAAACAGAAGATGAATCTGTTGTCAGTACAATTGTAATACAAGGAATGTTGAAGGAAATTCTTTAGACTGAAAGGAAATGATACCAGATGGAAGTCTGCATCTGCCCACATGAATACAGAGCACCAGAAAGATTAAATAGGCAGGCAAATATAAAAGATATTTTATAAATTATATTTATATTATATGTATACCCAACTGATTCTCTCTGAGACAAACACACACATACACACACACACACACACACACAGAAACATACACTTTAAAAATTTTTCAACTACTGAAGCAATAGAAATGGTAATTTGTTATGAAGACCTATACTATTCGTAAAAGTAAAATGTCTGATAAAATAATACTAAGGGTAGGAGGAGATAAGAGAATCACAGTATTATAAATCTCAGTAAGTATAAAATGATTCAAGTCACACAGAGCCTATTTTTTCTAACTCTGACAGAACTGAATTCAACATCAATTAGAGAAAGATACACACAAAATCCCCAATTAGACACTAAGTAATACTCTTAGAAAATACATTTCGGGTCCTCTCCCCATAAGAAAAAAAAAGGGTCTGAGCTGATGAATTACTAGTAATGACAATAAATCAGTAATCAAAAACTTCCAAACAAACGAAAGTTTGGGACCAGATGCCTCACAGATGAATTCTACAAAACATTTAAATAAGAGTGAATACCTTTTCTTCTCAAATATTCCAAAAAATGGAACAGGAAGAAAAACTTCCAAATTCATTCTATGGGGCCTGTATTATCCAGATATAAAAACTAAACCAAGTCACTACAAAAAAAGAAAACTATAAGCCAATATCTCTGATGAGCAACAGATGTAAAAATCTTCAATAAAATATGAAGAAACTGATTAATAACAATTTTTTAAAAATCACAACAATCAAGTAGGATTTTTCCAGGGATGCAAGAGTGGTTCAATATTTGCAAACCAATCAATGTGATATATCAAATTAAAAAGAGGAAGGATAAAAGTCTTATGATCATCTCAAGAGGTGCAGAAAAAGCATGTGACAAAATAGGATATTTATTCATGATAAAAACTCTCAAAAGAGTAGGTTAGAGGGAACATACTGCAACATAAAAAGGTCATATATGACAAACCCACAACTAACACCATACTCAATGGTGAAAACTGGAGAGCTTTTCCTCTAAGATTAGGAACAAGACAAAAATGTCCACTCTCACAACTTTCATTCAACAGAATACTAAAATCCCTAGCCACAGCAATCATCCAAGAGAAAGAAAGAGAAGGCATCCAAAATGATGAGGAAGAAGTAAAGCCTTCACTATTTGTAGATGACATAATATCATTATTTCAAAAAAGAAGAAAAGTAACCTTAGACTCTACCAAAAATTTATTAGAACTAATAAATGAATTCAGTGAAGTTTCAGGATACAAAATTAATATAGAGGAATCTGTTGCATTTTTCTATACTAATAATAAAATAGAAAGAAATTGAAAAAACAACCCCATTTATTATTTCACCAAAAAGAATAATATGCATATCAATAAACTTTACCAAGGAAGTAAAAGAGACCTATACTCTGAAAACAATAAAACATTGAGGAAAGGAACTAAGGAGGACACCAATGAAAGTATATTATATAATTATGAAATGTAAGAATTAATATTGTTGAGATGTCTATATTACCCAAAGCAATCTACAGATTCAATGCAATCTCTATCAAAGTACCAACAGTGTTTTTTTACAGAACTGGAACAAGTAATACCAAAATTTAAACAGAACCACAAAAGACTCTGAATAGCCAAAGAAAACTTGAGAAAAGAACAAACCTGGAGGAGTCACAATCCCAGATTTCAAGATATAATACAAAGTTGTAGTAATCAAAACAGTATGGAACTGGCACAAAAGCAGACACATGGATCAAAAGAACAGAAAAAAGAGCCAAGAAATAAAAACTCATGCTTAAATGGCCAATTAATCTATGCAAAGGAGACAGGAATATACAATGAGGAAAGGACAGTCCCAATAAGTGGTGCTGGGAAAACCAGAAAAGCTATATGCAAAAGGATGAAACCAAACTACTTTATTACACCATGCACAAAAACCAATTCAAAATGGATTGAAGACCTAAATATGAGACATGAAATCACAGAATTCCTAGAAGATAACATAGGCAGTAATTTCTTTGACATCAGCCTTAGCAACATTTTTCTAAATGTCTCCTTGTGCAAGGGAAACAAAAGCAAAAAATAAACTACTGAGACCACACCAAAGTGAAAAGCTTTTGTACAGTCAGAGACACCATCAACAAAATAACAAGGCAACCAACCTAATGAATGGAAGAAGATATTTATAAATGACATATCTGATAAGGGGTTAAGATCTAAAATATATAAAGAACTTACATAACTCAATACCCCCAAACCAAATAACCCAATCAAAAACAGGCAGAAGACTTGATTAGATATGTTTCCAAAGAGGACATACATATGGCCAACAGACACATGAAAAGATGGTCAACATCAAGAATCATGAGGGAAATGCGTATCAAAAGCACAGTGAGATATCACATTATACCTGTCAAAATAGCTAGAATCAAAATGAAATAACAAGTGTTAGTGAGGATTTTGAGAAAAAGCAATGCTCATGGTTTGCTGGTGGGAATGTAAATTGGTACAGCTACTGTGGAAATTAGTAGAGAGGTTCCTCAAAAAATTTTTAAAAAAATCATATGACCCAGTAATTCTACTACTGGATATTTACCCAAAGAAAACAAAAAACATGAATTTGAAAAGACATATGCACATCTATGATTACTTTAGCATTGTTTTACAATAGCCAAGCTATGGAAGCGACCCAAATGACCACTGATAGATGAAATAATAAACAAGATGTGGAATACAGATATAATGAAATATTATTCAGCCCTCAAAATGAATGAGATCTCACTATTTGTTATAATATGAATAGACCTAGAGGGTATAATGCTAAGTGAAATAAGTCAGACAGAGAAAGTCAAATACCATATAATTTTACTTATATATGAAAACTTAAAGATAAAGAAACCAACCAACAAACAAAAAATAAGCTCTTAAATACAGAAAACACTGGTAGAGGGGTAAGTAAACAAGATAAAGGAGTACAAACTTCCAGTTATAAAATAAGTAAGTCATAGAAATGAAAAGTACAGCAAAGGGAATACAGTCAATAATGTAATTATGTGCTTCAGTGTCAGAAGAAAAATACCAATGAGTAATATACAAAATTATTGAATATGCTGTACATGTGAAACTAATTACAATATTGTATGCTAATTGTACTTCAATAAAATGGGGGGGAAATGGGTAATTATTTGAGGAAATGGCCATATTAATTAGTTTGTAGCAAAAATTTCACTATGTATATCAAGTTCTTGTGTTCACCATAAATGTATAGAATTTTTATTAAAAACAAGAAGAAAGAAATTTATAGCACTAACTGTCCATATGGGGGGGGAGGAGAAAATCTTGTGAAAATAAGTAGAAGAAATCTCACTTAAAATGGATTTGGGAAGCCCTGAAAGGGGGTTGGGGGATGGTCTCACACACTACCACTAGTCCCAGGAAGCATACCTCACATTCCAAAATTGGAAGAAGCTTATTTTACATATCCCTGTAAGAGGAAGGAAGAATTTCTCCTGGCTCTGTAACAGCCCAGCCAATGAGAACACAGCAAAAAGCCCCTCCCAGCTTCCTTCTTTCCCCTATAAAAGCATCCCCCCCTCCTCTCTTCTCTAGATTTGCTCCTGGTCTGCCACAGTTTCACTGTCCCAAATTGCAATTCCTCTGCTAATCCTTAATAAATGAATTATGCTGGTAAAATAACTGGCTCTTTTGTATTTTTAAGGTCAACAGTCTCAAGTCTACGACCTCAGCTTCTTCCCCCTTAAAAAACTAAAACAAACAAACAAACAAAACTAAAACAAACAAAAATGAAGAGCAAATGAAACCCAATGTAAGTAGAATAAAAGAAAATAGTAACAATGAAATCAATGAAGGAGAAAACAAAACAAAACAAAAAAGAATATTAATTAAAACAAAGGCTGGTTCTTTGAGAAGATCAATAAAATTGATAAATTTCCAGCTAGGCTGATCAGGAAAAAAAGGAAATGCAAATTATCACTCTCAGGAATAAGAGGGGACAAAATTATAGATTCTATAGATAAAATAGTAATTACTCTGGAGAATAATTTGTCATTTTCTCATAAAGCTACACAAACATTTAATCTACAATCCAATTATTTCTCTCCTAGGCATTTACCCATGAGAAATAAAAAGATATATCCAAAAACAGACTTGGAAAAGTATCTTTACAACAACTTTATTCATAGTAGTCCAGAACAGAAATGAATTAACAAGTTGCATTATATTCATAAAATGGAATATTACTCAGCAATAAAGGTTAACAAACTAAATGATATATGGAATAACAGAGATGTATCTCAAAAACATTATGTAAGTGATAAGAAATAACATAGGAGACATTGAGAGAGGGACAGGAGAAGGGAGCTGGGAGAATTTGGAGGGGAGATGAACCATGAGAGACTAAGAACTCTGAAAAACAATCTGAGGGTTTTAGAGAGGCGAGGCGGGGGGAGGTTGGGTGAGCCTGTTGGTGGGTATTATGGACAGCACATACTGCATGGAGCACTGGGTGTGGTGCATAAACAATGAATTCTGGAACACTGAAAAGAAATTTAAAAAATAAAAATTAAAAGAATTACAAATAAAAAAATATTTATGTGAAATAAACCACACAGAAAAGTCTACATACAGTATACTGCCTTATATACAAAGCTCTACACAGGAAAAATTAGGTAGCTATGAGACTAACCACGATCAGTGTTTGTCTATACTGGAGACCAACTACCAAGGCATATGAAACTTTCTGATTCATTTTACAATTTGTGGTGGAAACAAGGTATATATGTATCATACCCTTGAAAATCTGTACATTCCATTCAATGTACATTATATCTTGATTAAAGAATAAATCATATTATCTATTCTTTTAAATGTCAATGATTACTAGACATGAATCATATACAGTGAGAATATGAAAAAAGGAATCTGTCTGAATTTTTAATTGCTGTTTGTGGTAAGCAGAAGTCCCCCAAATGATGTTCATGTCCTAATCCCCAGAATCTTTGAATGCTACCTTAAAATGAAAAAAACACTGCAGATAGGATTACCGTCAAAGACCTTGACATGGAAAAGGCACCCAGCATTATACAGGTGGTCCCATGCAAATCATATGCATTCTTAAAAGGTGAGAACCTTTCCCACCTGTGGTCAGAGAGAGATGCAATGATAGAAAGAGAAGAGTTCTATGTAGGGGCTATGTGCAAAGAATAGAGAGAGGCCTCTAGGAGCTAAAGACAGCGCCCAGCTGACAGCTAGCCAGAAAATAAGAGACCTTACTGCTACAACCACATGGAAATGAATTCTGCCAATATCTGTTTAAGCAAAGTAACTGTACATGTCTCATTGGGCTAAAATCAAGGTGTCAACAGGGCTGCAGTGTGACCTGTATACTTTTTCTGACCTTTAGAGCTGAAAATAATAAATGTGTCTTGATTTAAGCCACTAAATCTGTGATAATTTGTTATAGTAATAATAGGAACTGGGGTACCAGGTGGCTTAGTCGGTTAAGTGGCTGCCTTTGGCTCAGGTCATGATCCCAGGGTCCTGGGATCAAGCCCCGTGTTGGGCTCCTTGCCCATTGGAGAGTCTGCTTCTCCCTCTCCCTGTTGCTCTGCCTACTTGTGCTCTCCCTGTCAAATAAATAAATAAAATCTCAAAACCAAACCAAACAGTAATAGGAGTTAACACTCTGGTATATTAAATGAGCTAAATTATACAAAGGTAACAGCATTATTTTTGTCCCAGTACTAACCTTTCTTCAGTCTTTGTCTGATATAGTTCACAGCTTTTCAGCTATAGAAACCATTTCATCTTTTTAGATATTAAAAAGTCCAGCTTAGTCTAATTAAACTCTCTAATGTCACATCTAATATAAAGCTATCCTCCACTGACCTGCTGACCCACAGAATCAGGGACCAGTAGTAGATTCAGTGTATACTGAAGGAGGAGGCTATATAATTTGTCGTTTACTTGGTTTCCTTTCATGCCTAGCTTATGGATCCTCCAGCTCTAGAGAGTGGGAGAATAAAAAGGATAAAGGCTGTGAATCAGCAGAGCAATTTGGAGATCTCTTTTGGTTCTTCAAAAGCCCTCTGTCATGGCAAGAATCCAAATGCTTGTCCTTCTTTCATTGGGAGCATTCACAGGTTCCTTAGAGTTATTGTCAGTGACCTCCACTCTGCAAGGTTCACTAATGGAGGCAATGTACTCATTGGCTGACCTTCTAAGCCTCATCAGCTCCTCCCCACATTTCCAGTCTTATTCTAGTGGGCAAGGTAGTGAAGGAGGAGGGAGATTGGCCCTGGAAGGTAGACCTCTTTGGTATGATCCTTGCAAAATGATTCAAATTTGGCTTCCATCCAAAGTGTCCACTGCCCCACAAGCATAAAAAAAACCCTTGCCCCACCAACAGTGCCAAGTATCACAGCTGACCCCTTTTTCTTCAATCTGTCTGCATGGCAGTTTCAACCAGCTCTCCACTTTGCATTCTCCAGGAGACAAAACTTAGGCTTCTTCCATCCATATCCAGCTTCCAAACTCCTGATACCTATGTTAGGCTCTCTAAGGAATTTCTTCATTCCCCACTCTGGTGGTAGTGTAGAGTGATCCTACAAATTTCTGTAATTCAGCATGCATCAAGCTAAGGACTCTAAAGTCATTTCTTCCATTTGTAGATTTGGATTTCCTTTGACTCCTTCCCCATCTCTTACAGATTCAGCTTAAGCTGAGGGAAGCCCAGGAAGGGAACAGAGCAGAGGAGTCAAAATACTTACAGGCCTTTTATTTATTTTTTTAAGGTTGTATTTACTCACTTACTTACTTATTTATTCAGAGCGTGAGCAGGGGAAGGGGCAGAGGCAGAGGAATAGAGAATCTCAAGCAGATTCTGTGCTGAGTGCAGAACCCCACTTGGGGTTCAATCTCACAACCCTGAGATTATGACCTGAGCCAAAATCAAGAGTCAGACACTGGCCACCAGGTGCTTCACTTATAGTCCTTTCAAAGAATTTTCCATTAATCACATCTCTGTTATCTGGTTCTTTGTTATATAAACTAATTGTAGGCCTATTTGACTATATTTTAATAAATTCATTTAAGTCTTTCTAGCATATGTAATTAATAACCATTGTCCTCAGCTTGGGACCTTGGACAAAATTGGAGTCAACACAATTATTGCATTCTATACTTTATTTGTTGTATGATTTCAGGATGGAGAGTATGTATTTTAAGGAATGCCAAACTGGGGGCACCACGGTGGCTCAGTGCGCTAAGCCTCTGCCTTCGGCTCAGGTCATGATCTCAGGGCCCTGGGATCGAGCCCCCCATCAGGCTCACTGCTCAGCAGGGAGCCTGCTTCCCCCTCTCTCTCCGCCTGCCTCTCTGCCTACTTGTGATCTCTCTCTCTCTCTGTGTCATATAAATGAATAAAATCTTAAAAAAAAAAAAAAAAAAGCCCAAACTGGTAGCAAATTGAAGTGGCAATGCAGCTTTCCTTATCTATGATCAGTATTTAATGTAGTCACTGTCCTTATCCTGAAGCCCGTCAGAAACATACTTCTAGTTTTTAATGCTACTATATATACAGATATATATGTATGCTATATAATATATATGTGGGTACATACTATTATTTTGCCTATGACTATCTCTCTAACATCATCTCCTGCAAGGACCTCTGCAGATAACTCAGATCCTGAAACATGGGTTTTCTCACAGTTCCATAAACAAGTTAAAACTTATTTACTCTACCTGACAAGAGAGATTCTACACTTGCTTTCTTTGTATAGAATATTCTTTCCCCACATCTCTACATGATTCTTCCCATTTTATTCAGCTCAGATCTCACTGTCTTGGTATTTTCAGTATTTATAGTAGTTCTTAGCACATAATAGGTGCTTAGAACATATTTATTTGATAAATTAGTAATTAAAATCAGCAACTTTCAGTTTGATGAAGCTGACTTATCACAAAGTATCATCATGGAGTTGCATTATATTTCAGTTTTGCTAATATATATTTATAACAGTTTGAGTCAGCAAAATCTACTACTAGATCCATGGTAAGCAAAATACAGAATATCAAAGCCAAAAAGAAGACATTATGAACAACCAGAGAGAAAAAGACACAATAGCTATAAAGAACTGCAACTGACTGGCAATTGATACTTTCCATATCAAAACTGGAAACAGGAAAAGCATGGAGGATCTTCAAAGTACTGAGAGAAATGGTTAACTCTGAAATGACTTTCAAGAACGAGGGCAGACAGATATTACAGATAAACAAAAAGTGAGAAATCATCACTAAAGAAAATACTAAAAAAATGTATTAGAATAAAGAAGACAACTCCAGAATAGAGGTTTCAGATACCAAGAAAAATGGCGAAAAGGAAAATGGTAACTATGTGGTCAAGTATAAAGAAACACTAATGGTTTCAAACAGTATAATGTCTCATTATTGATATTATTTTTTTTTTAAAAAAGCTAAAATACTGAACTATAATAGCATATATAGTTAGGACAGGATAATTGCCTTTAAAGCATTCTAAAGCACTTGTACTGTTACTAAGGGGCATGGAGAGAATAATTAAGTTCAGGCTTTATTAAACAGGTTAAAATTTAAAAGAAAATAATGTGCATATTAAAAAAAAAAACAACTAGAGGTTATACAGAATGAGAAAAAAAATTTAACTGAAAACAAAGCAAGGGGTGAAAGGCCAGGGGATACACAACACACAAATAATAGGGCAAAGAGAAAAATGAAATACAATAAAAAATGCATTTGCTTATACTACTACTGATGTTAAGTAAAGACTAATTGAGTTTCTTAGTTAAAATATACAATCAGATTATGAAACAAAATCCAGCGATGAGCTATTTACAGGAAACAGACCAAGTGCATATAAAAAAGAGAAAATTTATAAGGGATAAATGATGAACAAAGCAAATGCTAGGGGGAAAAAGGAAGTAATGTTATATTAATATTGTACAAGTATAACTGAGAACAAAACACCTTACTTGAGATAATTGTTAAATTATTAATAAAAGGTCTAAGAAGGATATAACAGTATTAACCTGTCTGTATCTATACCCAAACAACTATAAGGTAACACTTCATACCCACAAGATTGGCAAACATTTAAAAATCTAAAAATGTCAAACACAGACAAGAGTGAGAGCAGTGGTAGGGTCTGAAATTAGCAAAATGACTTTGCTATTTGTTTTCTATGTGTTATTTTTTTTTGTTGTTTTTCGTTTCCTCTATTACTGCTTCTTTTAAGTTAAATACTCTATAGTGTACAATTTTGTTATTCTTACCCATTTTCTTTTATAATCTTTAATATATTTTTTGAGTTGTTTTCTCACTGGTTGCCTAGCGGCCTATAATTAACATTTAACAATCTAGTTTGGACATGAGCCAAATTTCACCAGTATCAAAAAACATTGTTTTGGGGAGCCCGGATAGTTCAGCTGATTAAGCAACCAACTCTTGATTTTGGCTCAGGTCATGATCTCAGGGTCCTGAGATCAAGCCCCACATCAGGCTCTGCACTCATCAGGGAGTCTGCTTCTCTCCCTCTCCCCCTGCCCCAGCTCTCATTCTCTCTCTCTCAAATAAATAAAATTTTTTTTAAAGGAAGTTTGTTTTGTTGTTACATAACTCCGTTTCTCATGCTCTCCTTTGGGCTGGTATTATCATACAAATTACATCTTTATACACTGTGTGCGCACCAACACAGATTCATGGTTATTGTTTCATGCAGTTGTCTTTCAAATCTGAGAGGATAAAGAGAGTTAAAAACAAAAAATACAAATACACTAGCATTTATACTTATTTACACATTTAATCTTACTGGTGTTTGTTATTCAACCATACGAATTCATATCTTTCTTTGCATGTCTCACAATTTTATGTTAAAAACTAGGCATTTTTCAAGAATATAATATGGCAATTCTGGAAATCAGATTTTAATCCTTCCCGAGGGCTTGTCACTGTGTTTTTTTTGGGGGGGATTTTCTTTTCTTTTTTAAAAAGATTTTATTTATTTATTAGAGAGAGAGAGAGAGGACAAGCCGGGGGGAGAGAGGGAGCAGCAGAAAGAGGGAGAGGCAGGCTCCCACTGAGCACAGAGCCCAAAATGGGGCTCAATCCCAGGACTGTGGGATCATGACCTGAGCTGAAAGCAGACACTTAACCGACTGAGCCACCCAGGTGCCCCAGACTTATTTTCTTTATTGAATTAGAATTATACTATGTATAAAATAACAACGTGTACACAGATTATATGTCACTGTTTTTTTGTTTATTGCCTTTCCTGAACTAATTCTATAAAATCTGTATTCTATCTTTAGTGTGGCACAGAAGTCTCTGCTTGGCTAATTTAGTGGTCTGTAAATGACTGGACAGAAAGTTCCTGAAATGCTTGGCACCAATAGTGTCAAGACTTTTTCAAGGGTGTATGCGTGTGCATGTGCGTGGATGTGTGTAAAACACATTTTCAATATTTAGCCAGGCAGTTGGCAATTCTACCTTGGCCTTCACTTCCTCTTTGAACAGAGTCTGAAAATCAGACTGAGGTGAGAGCTGGCCTCTGGTCTTTCCTGAATATAAACACAGCTCTATTACTCATGTGGCCATCTGGATTCCTAGCTATCTGATGGGGCTCTTTGTAGCCCTTAGCACATCTCATTTCCCAGTTTTTCCTTAGAAGCTTTTGGTTCTCCACTGTTATCTGCCACTTCAGGTAGTCATAAAGTTAACCAACTGCCTTTAATTTTTCAAGACTTGCTTCTTGGGAAAAGCCTTTTCATGTCAGGTGAACTCCAAGTCATGTCAAATAAAGACAGCCTTCCAAGCAGGGTCTGGTACAGAAGCACCAGACAGGCCAGTAATGAAAATTCTCAGAGAATGAGGCTTTGAAGAAGCTCCAGGCCCATTCTGGCCCTTCTGGAGACTGCCAAGTTACTGGTTTTCACTGAAAAACGCAGGCTGTTATTTGTTAAGGCTACTGTGGAGCTGGAAAGGGTAAGATGAGAATAGGGTGAATTAAACCACCATAAAGCTCACTGTTCTTACCAAGGTTCAGCTGGTTTTGTTTTGAACACATGCTTCCTGAGTTGCTGGACACTTTTGGTTGATTTCCAGAGTTCTTAAAAAATTTATCTTGACAAATTCTGCCAGTTTTGTCGACAATTTTATGGAGAAAAGATTTTCAGAGGTTTAAACTGCCATTTTTTGCTGATGTCATTGTGGCAAATAACTCTGGAATTTGACTTTACATTACTTACTGAAATTTAATGTGTTTCTAGTGTAGGAGCTTGCCATTTTACTCTTAGTAATGCCACTGTGAAATAGCAGGCCTGTTAAAGACTATCCGTAGCATATTATTCAAAAGAACAAAAAAAAAAAAAAAAAAAAAAGAACAAAAACCCAGAAATTAAAACGTCCAATAAAATAAACAAACAATGAAAATGAATGACTCACAACAATATAAGTTCATATGAATAAATCCTCATAACATGATTTTAAGTGGAGGGAAAGATATCTGAGGAATAATATATTTTATAATAAGATTCCATTTTTTACAAAGGTCACAACATATGGTAAAAACTATCAAGGAAAGGAAAAGAAATAATTTTAAAAATACAAGAGATTAATGATTATTTCAGAGTCAGATAGAAAGAGGTAAGTATTAAGAGAACTTTAATAGGGATAGCCAAGTATTATTTCTTAAGTTGGATGAAAGGCTCATAGGTGTATAGCTTATCATTATAGTCTGTAAGTTATTAGTATAACTTGTCTTTTTGTATATATCAAATATTTTATAGTAATAAGAAGAGAATCTAGACCATTTGAAAGAGATGGCTTCAACCTTTTATTTTCCCCTCTTATATATTTGTGCTACTTCTATAGGAAATTCCTTATAGAGTAGCTGAAAAAGAACAGAGGGTTATGAGATTTACAGGCTTTGCCATTTATTAAACTGTATACAGGATCTTAAAAAGTTACCTGATGTCTCTGAGCTGGTATCCTTTGGTGGTACTTTCTTTGAAGGCCATTGTGAGAATTAAGACAAATTACAGGTAAACTGCCCAGCCAGAAGTAGGTACTCAATGAATAACAGGACTTATTAGCAACAAGACATTACAATATCCATTTAAACATTAAAGCAATCCAACCATCATTCAGATAATCAGGGGGGGGGGGGTTTTGGGCAAAAATTTCCACAAAATAAAGCAATTTTTATTTTTATGATGATATTATAGCATTGCTAAAACAGCATCAAAATGAACCCTTATAGTAAAACTTGGGAACTTTTGGGAACTTCCCAAAGTTGGGAAGTGTTAAATTATCTTTTTCAGCCTTACTGAGGTATAAATGACAACACTTATATATACTTAAGGTATAAAACACGACATTTTACACCATTTTTTTTAAACCAAGTATTGAACTATTTGTAACTTGAAAAAATACTCATCTCTTAGAGCTATATCTATTTCTAGACATAATTTCTTAAATGTCCCATAGAAAATAAAACCATTTTGAGGTAAGTATTCTTACAATTACAGTTTCCAATACACCTAACATTTCAGCATTTTCAGAATATTTGTGTTCCTTAGTACTAGATTCTGAGAAATGGCCAATTTTCGCATCTATTGATTCCAGAAATTTCCACTTGTGTGTGTTATACATGAAGATATACATGTATATATTGTTAAAAGCCTAGAAAACTTGAAAGTCCCCATAATTATGAACTCCACTAGGCATGTCATTTCTTTGTAAATACACCAACTTACTGCCATAGTTTGCTGCACATGGTCTATTTAAGCATTAAAATGAAACCCACTTCCTCTGCCTGATTTATTCTAATTCCTTCAGGCCATCAGTACCTTCAGGAGAAAAACAGACAGAACCTGTCAACAGTTAGGGGTACTGTGATCAAGTTCAGTATGAAGCAAAAATTCCAGGTAATCAAATTTGTTCTCAGCATTTCCCTTTCTCATACACACTTATCTCCTAGGTCCCCACTCTCTATGAGTTCAGTGACTTAAAGCTATGTCTCACTTCGCAGGTCAGCACTCCACTTAGGACCACCCTATTTGAAATAAAGCTCTTAATTATTCTCTGTTTTCCAGGCAAAATTACTGCACAGTGTCACAAAATACAGAATTCTAATATGCCAATGTTGTCTCATGAAGTTACATTGATTTACTAGGACAATGGGGGTATAACATGTAAGAAATAAATGTAGATGCTGAAAACCAAAAATGAAACACTGAAGTTGTTTTCTTTTTACATCTCTTATCAGAGGCTAACTTACCAGTGTCCTCAAATAAGCTTCCCTGTTTTCTTTGTAGATCTGAATGAAGTGATAACTTCATTCAGCCCATTAGTGTTAATGGTCCTGGCGAGCAAGTGTACCAGCCCTGTCATACTGGAATCTGGGACAGGTAAACACTGAGCGACATTTCTGGTTAGCCAGAAGTCCTTAAACATGGTTCTCTATATTATTCACTGTGGCTGCAAATCATTTGTCACTGTACCTTTCCCATATGGCATTCCCATAGGCCTCCCAAACTATTTGCAACCAAGTGGCTCAGAAAGATAAACCAGCTGCTGTATCTCAAATATTCACGAAAATAAGTTGAAATTAACTTTAAAATATCTACTATTTGGTATGCCATAGTATGTACATTGAGAATCAGATCTAATTTTATTTGCAAATAGCTCAGAATATCAGCGCCATGTACAACCTTCAATATTATAAATTACCCCCTGGTGATTTTGCAGAATAAGAAACTGAAGCCCAGAGAAGTTAAGTGATTTGCCATCAATGACATACTTAAGTAGCAGAGTTTGGACCAAGATTTCTTGATTTTTAGGCTGGCTTTTTCTCTATTCTTCTCTTTTGAACTATACCGCTGATTTGTCAACCAAGGGGGAAAGAGTTTGCATGAATTCTTGTTCTTAACATAAATAACCAATGTTAATACAGCTGGTGGTCACCATGTTCATGCTGTATGTTGTTGACAATTTGTTTGGCTATTTTAAATAGCTACCTCCTAAAAAAAAGAATTAGGCTTCTGTTCAAAACTCTTCATATATACATTTGGCAATTCTGCATTCTGTGAAGCTAGTAACAAAGATGATTTTGAGTGTAATATGTGGGTATTCTACTTGAGAATGTTTCTGAATTATTGACTAAACTTCCACAAAATCACAACAGTTAGAAATTGTGCATGCTAACATAATCGTTTTGTTATTAAGTAGCTCTGTGCCAGTCTTACCTTTTAAAAATTATAATACTGTGGCTTAGCTGCTATATATATATTTTTTAATTCTTTTGAAAACAAGACCTTCAAACATCATTTTTTTAAAATGCCAATTTATTGTGTTACAAGTGATATTTTCAAATGGAGGAATTACTGCCAAAATGCTACCAGGAGAAAGCCAAAACCTCTCCATAAGGCTGATTCCTTTCCTCTTTCCAGTAGTTCATTACCAAAGGTAAAGACTGAGTAGTATGCACCATATTAATGACCCCATAAATCCCCTGAAATGAGCAGTTAATGTCCTGATGTTGAATAAGTCAACTACACAGAAGGCATGCATATATATTTTTAAAGTACAGCTCACCTTTTCAAAATTATATTTCTATTGGTTCTGACTTCTTAAAGAGTTAAACTAAAGGCTTCTGGGAAGACAGTATATTGCAAAGTGTACCTTCTTTCCCTGCGATTTTTTTTTTTAAACCACAAGTGGAACAGTCAGGTGTAACTGAATCAAAATTCAAAATCAAAATCTTAATTAGATTTTACTTTAGATTAACAAAACTTGTGGTGCTTATGCTGTTCACATTAATTTCCCATCCTTAAAATTGCTAAAAATACTAAATCAAACACCACCCAGATTTCCTTATGAAGTGTGTGAACTAGTGCATTAAAAAGTCATGTTAGCACCAACAAAGTTTATAGGGGCAACTGCATTCAAGACGCACATGGCATACCTTTAAATAGCACTGTTAAAATACCAAATAAAATGTCAACGTCTGTCAGGTCTCTGGCTTTTATAAATTGTTTAGACTGGGAAACGCTGGGGTTTAGACATTGTTCTTTTCATATGATGTAGAAAAGAAGAGACCATAAAAAGAAAAGAACAATAAAGCGTAGATCATTTTTGAAGTTCTTTCATGGAAAAACATACCCTGGATCATTACCCTTCTAATCAACAATTTCCTTCTTCCTCCCAATCCTTCCCGTCTGGTATTTACCTTTCTCCCCCACCCCTCCCCTCCCCTCTCTCTGGGTGGTATTCTGAGCTTATACATAGTATTCAGTAATCATATTTTTTAAATTGCTTCAAAAGAGAATCCCAGGAGGACATGACAGACATGTATATACTGGGTATTTTTAACCTGGACCATAGTTTTACGCACCATTTCTGTACTCTTAAAAACACACCAGAGTGCCCTGACCACAGTTTCCACAAGAAGAGGAAGGCCTTATGAGCAAAATCCCCTACTATCTACCTACAGATGAGTTATTATCACACCTTAGCGGCCATCTTCCTGCCCTCTTCCCTCCGCCCCTTTCCTTTTATTAGCACACCACACTAACCACAATTCCCAAACAACAACATCACTGTTTCAGCTTCTTCTCTGGATTTCCCACACTTAATGCAACCCAGACCTCACCTTCAGCTCTCCTGAGGCCACTTTGGAAGCCAGCTCGATGACACAGCCAACAGCCATGCGTGCAGCACCGGACGAGTGCAGCTCATTCCAAATGGTGTCACTGTCCACCTGAGCAAACAGTCAGCACAGCCCCAAGAAAGAGAGAGGGAAAACAAGAAGGAGAACGAATAGATGAAACAGGAAAGGGGTGGGGGGGAGAAGGGAAGAGAGAAAGAAAGCAAATTTGTGAGGAAGGGCTGGCAGGGTAACAGCCTAGGTACAATAACATTAGTCTTCCATCCCGGCCAGCTGAAAAGACCTTCTGGACACGGCTTTGCTTATACTTTTTCTCTATACTGACTTCTCCAATGGAAATACATTCCTGCCATGCCTCACTGCCATTCCCTGTTTAGATTTCTCATTACAAACAATATTACATAGGCTGGATCTGGCGTAGTTACAGGCCTGCTAGAAACCAGGCCCCAGTAGTAGATAGAGCAAAAGCTAAGAGCACTTAGCTATACATAAAAATCGGATTTGCAAGTGCTAGAGGGGAAAAATTCAAATATCCTTCTGGCTGCAGGTTTACAGGGAGCCAAAGACAATTATTGGGCAAGTAGAAGTAGCAGTCAGGGAGTAGGAAGTAGCAACCACAGTTCAGGTTCTCCAACTGAATGGAAGGAGTGTGTGGTCCTCACACTTAAAAACATTCACCAAATTCAGCTGCAAGGATCAATGTGATTTTCAAAGTAGAAGCTTAAAATTTCTAACATTTAGTACAGTTTAGCAGCTGGTCTTAATGTAGACTGGTATTATTAAAATTGGGTAGGCCATTAAAATACATGGTTGCTTATATAAGAGAACATTCTTACTAAAACAGAGCACAAACCAATATTTTTGATTTACCTTTATAAAATGTTATTTACTCTTTTTCATGCATGCAGTAAGATAACATATAATAAGGACAGGAAAAGTATAATAACAGTGGTCTATGATGATCATACGTTACATATTTTTATGTATAAAATATTTCTTAATATAAAAAAACAGAATCAAATGTATGACGTCTCTAAACTTATGACACAAATTACATGTAGCTATAGGAAATGTAATAAAAAATTTGTGACTATGCAAATAGCAAGACTTATTCAAATGGGTAAAAGAAGGGAAATCCTACACAAAATAAAAATTTTTTTTAAAAAATTAAGTTTAAGAAGCCTAATGACATGGAACAAATACAATAAATAACAATTATACATATTTACAATGCACTAAACAATTTCCTAAGCATTTTAACGTGACTTTTCTCATGAGATCTTACCAACTTAAATTCTGTCAAGAGCAATGAAGAAATAATAAATGAGAACAGAAAATAAATACATAAATAAATAAAAAATTAAGATCTCTTCAACAACAATAAAGTGCTGAAGAGAGAAGTTTCTGAATCAAATTGTCAGGGTGAAGTTACAGCTTCACTGCTAAAACCTGAATCATGGTGGGCAATTAATTAATGAATGTCTCTCTGCCTTGGTTCCCTTTCTAATGACACAGCAACTTTTTAAAGTCCCATCTGCATATGATTTTGGTGAGGATTAAATGAAAAAGTGATAAGCAAATCTTAGCTACTATGATTTCGGTTACTGGTATACCCATTTGCCTTATACAAAGTAGAGGCCTTTTAAGTGTTTACTGAATGAGCACACTATGGCTTATAGAGGCTATTCACCTGGCCTAAGGACCTTCATACAGAACCCTGACACTAACATCACATGTCTTTCTACCACAACCCTGAAATAACCCTCAGCTTCTAAGAATATTAAGCCCCTGTCATAGTCAACATCATCAGGTCAATACTACCAGCTAAAAAGTAAAGAAATCATCAAATGGAAAATGGAATCTAATCATCTGCCCTCCAAATTAAGTTTTACTTTTACTGAACAATGTAAGCACTTATTTGAGCTTAATACAGACATATCCTTGAGGAATATGGTTGCTCAGGATGAAAAATGAACACCAACATTTACATTGTGTTGCAGTTTTTAGCCAATTTTCAACTATTACAGAGTTATAGGTGCCACAGAAAGTCTTCATTGATCAGATCTAAAATTATTGGGAAGGTAAGGAAACATAAATCAATAAATCCCAAAGACCTAATGGGTGAGTCAAAACCATATATAATTCCAAACCCCTTTTTACTTGACTTTGGAGTACACTCAAAGTTTTTTTTAAAAAAAGAAAGAAAGAAAGAAAATCAATCAATCAATAGAAAATTTCCTTCTAAAAAGCTATAAACCTACACTTGATTAGAAAAATATTCCAACACATAGGAACAATGGCTCTTTAATCATAATACTGAGGGGCATTAGATAGCCACAAATAATTCCAAAATTCACCTTTTTATCTTTCTAGTTTCCTGGAAGTATTCTTATAGATGTAATATTCTCTGTCTATGTCATCAATTTTGGTGTATAAACCTCTACTAATCAAGATACTTATTTTAATTCAGATAACATTTGTTAGGTACCTACTATGTAAGAGATGCTAAGAGTTACAGTATATGGGAGTTATTTTTATCATAAAGATATGATTATTGATAGTATATGGGGGTTATTTTTATCATAAAGATGATTATTGATACATGGTAGGCACATAGGTGCTCAATGGAATGGATACCTGAGATTTTGCCAAGTATCCATTATGGATTCCCAAAATTCAGGCTTATCCCTAAACAAGTGCTCCTTAGGAATCTATGAAATTTATCATCCACTTATTTACTTACACTTAAACATAAAAACATTTATTTAAATACTTCAACCAGTTTTATGTATAGTTTATAACTAAATGGTAATAATAGTCAAGATTTTGCATATAATCTATTCATAAACAGATAACTTATTTAATTCTAAATTTATTAACAGATGTTATCTTAGCTCAGCTGCCATAACAAAATACTATAAACTGAGCAGCTTAAACAACAGGATTTTATTTCTCCCAGTTCAAGAGGCTAGAAATCCAAGAAGGTGTCAGCCAGGTTGGTTTCTGGTCGAAATTCTGGTTCAGTTCTCATCCTGGCTTGCAGGTGTCTGCCTTCTCACTATGTCCTCACATGGCTTTTCCTCAGTAAGTGCACGTGGAAAGAGATCCCTCTCTTTTCCTCTTCTCATAAGATCACCATTCCTATTCAATTCAATTAGGATCCCACCTGTATGATCTCATTTAACCTTAATTACCTTCTAAAAGCCTTATTAAATTAAATCACATCAGAGATTAGGGCTTCAATATATGAATTTGTGGGGAAACAATTCAGTTCACAGCAAGGTTATATCCCAAAAATAGGATTATAAGTCAATTTATAAACATGTTTTCCTAAGATATTATATTCAAAGTGTGTTCCAGGACCACTGGCTACCAAAATTAGTTACTAAAAGCTTCCCACATGTATTTACCATGTTATAGTTTAATAAGAACTCCAAGGGTAAGAAAGCATGCATGGCTCATGAACTCTCCTGACTATAATCTCTGTCACTAGAGGAGACTCCCAAATCTACTTCCTACTATTCTCAATGGCAAAAAAGTATCTCTTCTCCTGTTATGTCCCTCTCATTTGTTGGAGATATTGCCAAAACTTTTTCCTGCATTAGTGATAGTGTCAAGAAGGTCACTGTCATATGAAAAGCTCTGATTTTAACAGGTGTAAGACCTTCTGACAAACTCTAGGTAAGAAAGGATGGTTGATTCCACTAATTGTTGGTGGTTCTGGCATGAAACAGGATACTGAGTGGCTGGAAAAGAAGAAAAAGAGCAAGAAGAATTAGATTTAGGTGGGATATATGAAAACAGGATTAAGAAGCTAAGATGGTAATACAATGATGGTGAAAGTAGAGACCAGAAGAACTTAGAACTGTAAAATAGGTGCTCTAGCATTTGAAAGCTGAAGGTAGAGAAATTAGGAAAGTGATGCAGAGTTGGCTCTGGTTATGGAAAATAATTGTAAACAACGTAAACTGTTCAGATAGGTCCTGGAAAGAGGAAAGAAATGGTAGTGGAGCAGAAAGCAATCCTGCTAACTACACTACATGGTTATTAACATCTTGCTAAAGTTGTTAAAACATGCAAAGCAAATTCATAAAATCAAAACTACTATAATTTGGAAAAAAAAAAAACCTCGTGCTTGTATTTTTTTTTTCTTTCTATACACCATATTTACTTCCCCTTGGCCTCTCCACCAATTTATTCTTCAGCCTGATATGTATTGTGTGTGTGCACAGGCACACATGTACACATATGTTAGGAGGCAACAGTATACAAACTAGGGGAGATTAGGATTGATACAAAAGAAATGTGAAGAAACTGACATTCAAAATGGGATTTTGCATCAGTACACATAAAATTCTGGATTTTGTGGTCAGAGGATTTTTTCCAAATTCTTTTACATAACAAGAATTAAGCCGATGGTCTTAGATTATAGTCTTACATTGTGACAGCATCAAGACAATCCTACCATTGCATTCTGATATTCAGCAAAGAGATTCTTTCTACCTATGACAACCAGGCCTAGAGTTTATTGATTTAGGCTTTAGGATAGGATCCAATAAGAGGAAGAAAGAGCCAAAAGTAAGCCCTTCAGGTCCAAAGAGATTGGAGAAAGGCAAACAATCCAAAGGTGCAGCAGAAGCACCCCACCAGGGAACCCCACCAGGCTTCATTTTGCAGTGAAATCAGGAGAAAATCAGCTGCTTCAAATGCTAGGCAATTAAGAACAATAAGATGGACCAGAGAAATCGCCACAGAAGCCTGAAGATTCAGAGGACAGCATAAGCATCCAAGAACCTCATCAGGTCTCCATCACTCCCTCAGATATCCAAAAGCCATCTTGGAAGAAGAAGCTCAGAGACTGAGAAATTACCTAAAAAAAAACCTGCATCCAATAATAGTAAGTTGATCTTGAAGAGATGAATATATTAGTAATTGTGGAAAAGATCAATGTAATTAGGAAAAATAGAGCAGATTTATCACACTTGAGTGAGCATGACTAATTCTAATGTTGTGTTTCATTTTTAAGGTCAGAAATTTACTCTGCTAGATGATAGGGAAAAGGTCTAATTATTAAGATACTGCACAGAAGTCCCAAAGGATATGCGGTATAAATGGCTAGTGGTGTCTAACTATATTTTAGAATTAATGTGGCAATATGCCACTTACTGCCCCCTCAGATTTCATCTGGAATTTCTACCAAGCTTTTGCTTACAGAGTATTCTGAAAAACATTATGCTTTCAAACTTTCAAATATTTCTGTATAAATGTACAAAACATGAAGGCAGCTTTAGTAGTCTGCTGAGGAACTATCCAAAGAGGCTTCATTTTACTGCCAGGATTAAAATCTATCAATTTGAAAATAGCCCTCCAAAAGTTGAACTCACTTATAAACATGTAGAGGGGTGTAGACCTAACATGTATCGAAAACTCTGGTTCAGAAATTTTAGGTAAGGCTGTCCCACAGTAAGTCTTTCTGTAGATGAAGCAAATGCGGTGAGAATAGGATGGAAATATACTCTAGAGTAGAAAAATGTACAAGCTTGGCTGAAAAAAAAGACTAAGCCATCAGAAGAGGAAGCACAATTCTGAAAACACTACAGAACATGGAACTGAGATCCTTCTAGCCTATATTTCCAGAGCTTCATGTCTATTTAGTAGGTAGCAAGAGTAAAGACATGAAAAAAGCTGTAAGTAACAACTGAAATAGGCAAAACACTTTATACGCTGTTAAAAAATGAGATTAATGCAAAATACTTTGGTATCAATTTGAAAAACTATGTTAGAAGATGGAGAATGTCACATTCTCTATTTCATTACTCAGAGAATCGAGGGAAAGAAGAAGGTAAGAAGAGGAAGGGAAAGAGGGGAAGAGAAGGAAAGGGAAGGGAGAAGGGGGAAAGGGGAAAAAAAGAACAAGTGACAGGAAAAAGAGTCCAGCAATTTATAAGCGCATAGCAATTATTCATATTGGTTTCCTAAAATAGTTAAAATGCTGTCTCTATAGAGGCATAGAGTGGAAGAGAGAATAAAGGCCCAAAAAGGACCAGTTATATACCTACTCATAAAAACTTAGCACTAGGTAATATTATTCACATCTGAAGGAAGAACATCATGTTGCAATCTCTATATCTATAGAAGAAAAAAAGGAAGATTGCTGAATCAAACTTGATCTATGAAACGTGAATGGTGGAAATAATTCATTCACTTGGAGTCACAGCAGAAAGCAATTCAGGAAATAGAGGAAGTGAGAGAAACTTAAGAAGGACATTTCAGCTTTTTCATTTTTATTATATATTCCCTTATTCTATAAAGCTCTAGTCTATATTATTTATAAATAACAATGACAATAAAAATTATAATTATATTATGTTATGTTATGTTATAATTACAAAGAAGTTATTAAGATTCGGGCAGTATGCAAAGCTCACTGCCTAGATAAACTCATATAATTCTTACAACAAGCATTGGCATAGATGCTATTATTAAGCACTTCTGTAATGAAATTCAGAGAGGTTGTTTAGCTAACAATTAGTGTAGCTGGAATGAGACCTTGGAGAAGAAGGGTATAAATGCTTAATCCATATATATATAGCATATTATTTTATGCTAGTAAAATAAAAATCTAAATAAACTAAATTAAAAATGAAAATATTCTAATTTTATTTATAGAATCAAAGGTCTTCCTAGTGAACTATATCAGCTAAGACCTAACATCAATATTTTATCTTTAAAGGTTTTAAAATTCTACTATATAAAATTGCTAAAATATTAAAAATATTCAAGTATCACAAGTTGTATCTGGAGTAGTTGGGCATTTTCTAAGTTGTTTGCCATTACACTAGAGCAGCAGTTACCACCTCTCCCCACTCAGGGGCCATTTGGAAATTTCTAGAGACATTTTTGGTTATTAAGACTGAAGGAGCAGGTAAGCTTCTAGCCTCTATTGGGTAGAAGCCAGGAATGCTGCTAAACATCTTACAGTCTAGTAAAAATAGTAGCCACTAGAAAACACAGTTTAAATGCTAATCTCCACCCTAGATCACTATATTTTCACTTATGTATGATGACACCTACTTTGAATACACACATGTACACACACACCCACTTCATATTTGCTTTGAAAGCTGCTTTAAATCCTTTATAGAATATGGCAAGAATAAAAGGAAAATATAGAGAAAGAAAGAATAAAAAGCAAAAGAGCAGAGAGAGAGAAAGCCCAGAGAAGAGGAGAGAGAGGGAATAGGGAGAAAATAGTTTTATATTTTCATTGTTCTTTTTTTTTTTTTTTAAGATTTTATTTATTTATTTGACAGAGAGAGGGGGAATACAAACAGGGGGAGTGGGAAAGGGAGAAGTAGGCTTCCTGCAGAGCAGGGATCCTGATGAGGGGCTCAATCCCAGAATCTTGGGATCATGACCTGAGCCAAAAGCAGACGCTCAACAACTGAACCACCCAGGCACCCCTCACTGTTAACTTTTTAAAGTTGTGTTTTATTTCTTGCCTATTTTGGGGAATACAACCAAAAATGGCTTTTATCAATGTTGTTCTTTTTCTACATTTATCCAAATAATTCTGTCTCCTGAACAGAACTGACACTAATATAAACTTATATTAAAGGGTTGTTCTGTCCTTTTCAGTTTCTTCAGTTTCACAAATGGTAGTGACAGAACCAGGTTTTTACCTTTCACAGGTCCCATTCTTTTGCTTCAATCTCAACGTATTTTTCCTCAGACATCAGTGAAATTTCTTTTAATGATTTCAAAAAAGAAATAATTACATATCAGTGATGAAAGAAAAGATCAAGGACATCACAAGATTATTGGCATCTATACCAAAGGGCGGGGGGGGGGGGGAAGAAACAGACAAGTTCTACCTATTAAAAATCAAGTCTTTGAGAAAATGTTTGTTGATGAGAATGTTGGATTTGTCCCCGCACACATGTAAGGATGGGAGTAAATGGATAGCCGGCTGCCTCTGAGTGGTCATGAGTCATTCTGTTTGGTGAAAATGTCTAAGTGCTATTTGTGAATATATCCACTCTTCCAAATGTTCACTTCCTATGGAAACAGATTTTCAGTATCTGAAAGCTGGGTACAATATTTAAAAAACCACTGCTTTCATAGTTTCTTTTACTTCACTCTGAATTAGGAGCATGGATTAAAATAACCAAAATCCACGGTCAGGATTTGGCAAGAAATCAAGATGTTTCCTGAGTGCCACTCCCTCCCCTTATTCAGAAGGCTCTGTGCATGTGCATATCCTTCCGGTAACCACTTAATTACTTTCAGTTTTTTCCTTTTTTAAGAAATTGTTTACTCTGAGACTGGCCACACAAAAATGGAGAGCAAAATAAAAGTGTGACACACAGTGCACAAAATAATCAGAGTTCCAAGTAAGCTAATTCTCCAAAAGCTCTGTCACTGAATAATATACAGAATTTGTGGTTTTAAATAATAACAGCAAGCTTCCTCCTAAATACTTGCTCAGATCTGCAGCAGCTATAATTTAAATATTAACTGAAGTGTGAAGAACCTCTTTGGTGTTAAGGGATACTGGTGATCCTTTATATAGACAAATAGAATCCATGAATAGGAAAAAGCACAAAAACATAGCTTAGAGAGGCTTACATAAAGAAGTGGTACAAATTTGGGCTCAAGTAGCAGCCACATGTTTAAAAGACTCCAGAGGTCAGACTGGGTAAGGTAGATGTAACATAATGTAAGGCAAATGAAAGGCAGGGCCCTTGATGTAATTTTTCAATCTTAAATATTGAGAATTCCCCTCTTAAAAACTCCCTGGCCATGCTAAAAGAAACTTATCTATGTGCTAAATATGGCTTCTGGGGTATCAGTGCATAACTTTTGCTGTCTAGAGTGATTTACTTCTACACAAAGTTTGAAAATTCTGAAGTAGGAAATGGAGAGTTTAACTACTCTAACTCCTAAGGGTGTGTATTTATAAAGGATTCTAGCTTTGCCTGAGGATAAGACCAGAGGAATGATGCTCAGGTTAACATTTCAACTAAATGCTACAAATACTCACAGCACTACACAAAGTTTCACTGCACATTAAAATTTGTTCCTTGAAAAAATATACAATGGTGAAACACACAATTCAGCAATGTTTTTAAATTACTTTGAAGCTTATTAATCGCAGTAATGCCTACAGGCATTTAAAAATGTAGCCTCATATTTCTGACACATCTACCCTAGTAAAAAATGCTAAATAAATAATTAATTAGTTAACTGTGGGGGAGGGGTTTGGAGCTAAGGTCACAAGTCAGGCAAGTAACCTGAACAGACAGACTAATAAGGGGTAAATGAATTCTTGTAAAGAGGAAAGAGAAAATAAAGCAGAAGAAATATTAAAGAGATAATGACTGAGAACTTTTAAAAAATAGTAAAATCACAGATCCAAAAGATTCAGATTATAACTAGAATAAAAATGCCATTAATTCATTTACACAGACAAAACTACACCTAGCACATCACAAATGCTAAATTCTTAAAAAAAAAAAAATTGAAGGCAGTCAGAGAAAAAGACATATCACATAAAATCCTGAACTAGGACAGGAATTCTGGCACATTTCTTAGCAGAAACTATTTAACCCAGAAGAAAATGGAGTGACATCTTCCAAGTTTTCAAAAGAAAAACAATGTCAATCAGAATTCTATGCTAACAAAAATATCTCAAAAAAAATCTTTAAAAGGTGAAATAAAGATTTTTCAGAAAAGTAACTGCTTAGGTATTATACTTCCATCAGACCTGACTTACAAAAAATGGTAAAGAAAATCACTGAGGAAATGAAGAGTGTTAAAAATGATAATAATGAAGGTATTCATGTAAAAGAGACCTTTTCCCTTATTTTTATTCTTTAAAACATTGACTATCTAAAGCAAAAATAATAAAACTTTTGTTGAATGGTTTATGGCATATGTAAAAATCAGATATATCACAACATAGTATGTAGAATGGAAGGAGAAGACACAAACTGATATAGGATTTTAATATATGAAGTAGAGTAATATTATCTGAAGACTAACTTTGATATGCATTAATAGGTATAATGCTAGAGAAACTACTAAAAATACAGACTAAAAAAACTAACAAGCCAGTCGTGGATATAAAAGATATAACTTTTTAAAATATTCAATACAAAGGGAAGCAGAAAAAGAAAAGTGAAAATATATGTAACAAAAATAAAACAAATAACCAGATGGTCAATTTAAATTCAACCATAGCAAAAACTACTGGTCTAGAATACTGCTACTCAAAGTGTTGCCCATGGAACCATGGTGGCCCCATTCTACAAGATAAAAAAAGCAAGCATTTAGCAACTTCTACAGCAACTGTTTAGAATTTTATACCTGTTCAATCCAATAAGAATGAGTATTTATTCTGTATTTTTTATATCATTTTTAGTAATTCTTTTTTATTGTATTTTATAAAAGCACTGCTTAATGACAGGAAATAAACAAAATCTTGTTCTTTACCACAGAATAATTTGAGGAGCACTGATTTCATAGAGAAAGGACACTCTTTCCAAACTGTACTCAGAACTCTATTTGAGTAAAAGAGGTAGAAAGAAAAGGTTAAGCCAGAGGTAAAATTAGAGATGTGTGTTAGGGAGGGTGTCTGGGTGGCTCACTCGGTTGAGCAACTGACATTTGCTATCAGCTCAGGTCATGATCTCATAGTCATAGAATCGAGTCCCACATCCCGCTTGGTTGGTGGGGAATCTACTGGAGAAAATTTTCTCTCTTCTTCTCCCTTTGCCCCTAGCACAACTTGTGCATATGCGCATGCACACACGCTCTCTAAAATAAATAAATAAATAAATCTTTTTTTTTTTTTAAAGAAATTTGTGTTAGTTTTTAAATTACTGCCCCCACCCTTTTTAAAAGATGGTAGTTATTTATTTGCGAGAGAGCGAGAGAGACAGAGGTGGAGGTAGAAGAAGGACTCTCAAGAGGACTTCCTACTAAGTGCAAACTTGACAAAGAACTCAATCTCTCCACCCTGAAATCATGACCTGAGCCAAAACCAAGAGTCAGATGCTTAACCAACTAAGTCACGTAGGCACCCCATGTTAGGAGTTTTATTAATAAATCATCCTGCACAAGATAAGTCATACACTAAGAGAGAATGACTACCAATAATCTGTCCAGTAATTCCACCAATAGCTTGTACCTAAAGGCCTTTGTAACCCCAGAATTCGTAGAAATTGTCAGGTTTTCTGATAAGCTTCTTTAACAGACATTCCAAGGAGCCAGTTTTTGGATTCCTCTACCTTTTTCATTCTTTTGGGTGCTAGCTTTAGCAATGGTTTCATCAATGTTTAGTGCAATATCTATTTATCTATTTATTTATTATAAATATTTATCTATTATAATATCTATTTATCTATTTGGCTGACTTTAGAGTTAGACCTTAAAATTACCACTTAACAAATTGTTCAAACTTTGACAAGTTTATTAACCATGCTCTAAATAAAAATGGAGATGAGCTCTAGGTAAAAACGGAGATGATATCACCCTCTTCATAGGATTATACTACCTTTGTCACAGGATTATTACTAGCATTAAATTAGTCAATGCATTCAAAGTGTTTAATATTGTACAGTACAATAGTGAAAGCAGTAAGCTCTCAGTAAATGTCCAATAAGAAAAAAAAAAATTCCAGGGTTTTGGTTCCAACATTACTTTCTATTCTGCCACACATCAAAAACAAAAAATCATCTGTGATAATGCTGCAAGCCAGAAACTACTTCTAATCAGAAAGCTACTTTTTTTTTTAGCTGCATATGGATCTAGTTCAACTGGAGTTTCCTGAATGAATGCTGGCCTTTTCCAAGCACATCCAGCGTAGCTCAATCATTGGCATCTGAAATAAAGCTATTGCTCTGAAATGTCGCACATGATAGAAATTAAGCTACCTGTACTGAAAGTGGATGTGAAAGTATTTAAAAGGAAAGAGGATGACTTAGAAGAAAAGGAATTTAGGCACAGTTTCCTTTGTATAATCTAAATGCAGCTTGTTGATTCTTTTCAGAAATATTCCCAGAGTTAAATACAATACTAGTTTGCCCATTAACAGAACAGGTTTCATATGCACCATGCATGGTTAATGTGGTACAATGATTCTTCCACGGATGCCTTGAATATTTCACCCTGAAAGCTGGGAACTAAAACTCCTCAGCCAATACTAAGCAGTTGAGTAGGCAGCTGCTGCTATGCTATGCTGCTGCTTGGGCCACGGGGCATTTCTGAATAATTGAGTTTAAGCTTAAATAATGATCAGATGCCCATAGGAACCTCATGAGAGACACCAGACTCAACAAAGAAACAGGTTTTCATCACAGTACTAATTCTGTGCCATTTTAGGCACACTATATAAAAGTTAAAACTATGAAACAAATTAAGCATTTTTTTAACTTTTTTTATTACAACAGGTAAAGTACATCATTTAAATTAATCATCCATTGTGGATCAGCTATTTCTGAAGACAGTATCCTGATTTGGTAACTTAGAAATTATCTAATATTTTTAAATCATTGAAATCATTTCAGCTTGATTTAATTTCTGAGAAACTTCAGTTTTAATTTTTCTACACAGCTTATTCTGTTTAAGCTCTATACAGTATGTATAATGGCATCTGCAAGTCAAATTTCTTATTTGTTTGTTTTAGGAAATAGAATAATTACCTTTCTTAAAAGGTATTTGAGAAGTTCAATATTTTTCTATCCTCAAGCCTCTACTCTTAGGGTCTAGAGCTGAAGATTCCAGTATATATTTTCTTCCCAGGAAGAGTAAAAGTTGGGGTGAGAGTAGGAAAGATTCAGAGAGAGAAAAGCCTAGTTTGTTAGTAGATTCAGTGAAAGAGACAATAAAATCAAATTAATTACCCAAAAAAGCATAAAGTAAACATCTCTGGTCAGTATCTAAAGAAAGATGTAGGAGACAGACTGGAGCACCAAGTAAGTGCTGGACACTGTCTTAATCATTTTAAAAACATTACCTAATTTATTCCCCATGATAGCCTAATAAAGATATTTTTAGTCTCTTTTACAAAAGAGAGCTTAGGTAACTGGAACAGTTACAGGGTTAATAAAGTACAAACTGGGATTTCAATCAAAGTCAATTATAGATATGGATATTGTTATGGATGGCACTGTGCTCCCCTAAAATTCAAATGATAAAGATCTAACCCCAAAGTGACCATATTTATACACAGGGCCTTTAAAAGAGGTAGTGTGATCGGTATCCTTAGAAGAGGAAGTAGAGGAAGAGACACCAGTGATGCTCACACACACACACACACACACAGAAAAAGTCATGTGAGGACACTGAAAAACTGGCCATCTGCAAACCAAGGAAAGAGGCCTAAGGAGAAACCAATCCTGAAAACAGCTTAATCCTGAAATTCTAATTTCTAGAACTATAAAAATACACATATGTTAAAACAACGTAGAGTTGACCAAATCTTCATTGCTGTCAGGGATAGGATAAAGGCACATATTTTTCTACCCTGGGCATTAGCATCTCAAGAAAAAAGAGGGAATGATTATTTAAAAAGTTAATCAGGTTTTTTTAAGTACCTGTTTTTGTTTTGTTTGTTTTGTGTGTATTTGTTTCTTTTCTGTTCTCCCTGGATTTCTTTGCAGTATAGGCTAGTTACATGATGTTCCAAATGCAGGATGACTGTGAAGCTTGGAAAGCCATCCATTTTTACTTCATTGGGGTATTTGAGCTATTGTTTAGGAACACCTTATATTTATATAGCTGTTAGTAAACAACAATTTGTTTTTTAAGCTACCCAGTTAGTAGTATTCTTTTATGGCAGGCTGAGCAGACAAATACAGATATGAACTTAAAAAAAAGATTTTCTATAGTATGTTCTACAGAATTTTTCTTAATGATAATGTTAAGTGCCATTAGTGCAGGGCTATGGGTGCCTTCAGAGTCTGACACATAATAGATCCTTAACAAATGTCAAGTGAATTAATGAATGAATAAAAACAAGTTAATTCTGTGTAATATATTTGACAGGGTTTAACTATGGCTAAAAATTCTGAAATGTGAAATTCCCCTCCGTACTGAAGTCCCGCATTACATCACTAATTTAATGAAGAACACTTCTCTCTTCGTCAGTTAGCACCACACCTAGATGTATAGCTTTCATTTGCTAGCAATAAGTGCCTCCTTCCTCTGGCTTGACAAACAGCAACATCTGGGTGCCACTAGCATCCCAGACCTCTGTTGTCATGGTTCACCCCTGCTCCTCATAGAAACTTCCATGTCTCATAACTATTTGCCCAAAGAAGACAAGCTACCCGTGCAACTCTCTCTCTTTTTTTTTAAGATTTATTTATTTGAGAGGGAAACAGAGAAACAGAGAGCGAGCAAGTGTAAGTGCGGAAGAAGGGGCAGAGGGAGAGGGAGATGATCTCAAGCGGATTCCCTGCTGAATGCAAAGCCCGTTTCAGGGCTCAATCCAACAGCCCGGAGATCATGACCTGAGCCAAAATCAAGAGTTGAACACTCAACCAACTAAGCCACCCAGGCATCCCATCCCTTAAGTCTTAATCAATCAGATGTTCAGTATCAAACTAACTGGAGGCTACTATCTGATATTTCCAGAAAAATTGATATCTTTTAAAAAGTTGATTTAAATTTGGATAAAGTATTACCACACAGTAATGCTATATTTGATCCCCAAAAGTGATGAAAACCATGTTTCATTAATCACCTCTACTTCAGAGATAAATAAATGGAGGCCCAGAAAAATTAAATGATTTGCTCATTCACAGTCACATAGGATCTTGTCACTCAGTGTGGTCCATGGATCATCAACACTGACATCCAATATATGGGGTGTTTGTAAGAGAGCCAAATCTTAGGTCCCATCCAGTTCTACTGAATTAGAATCCATATTTTAGAGTTAGAGAAACATTTTTTTAAAGATTTTATTTATTTATTTGACAGAGAGAGAGTGAGAGAGGGAACACAATCAGGGGGAGTGTGAGAGGGAGAAGCAGGCTTCCCGCTGAGCAGGGAGCCCAATTCGGGGCTTGATCCCAGAACCCTGGGTAAGGTAATGGCTCAAGTAATGGTTCAGGTAATGATCTCAGGGTCATGAAATTGAGCCCCATGTCAGGCTCTGCACTCAAAAGTGGAGCATGCTTAAGATTCTCTCTCTCCCTCTCCTTCTGCCCTCCCCCTCCACTCATGAGAGCTCTCAATCTTCTGCAAAAAAAAAAAAAAAAAAAAAAAGAGAGAGAGAGAGAGAGAGAGAGAAAGGAAAAACTGAGATGCTCAGATAAGTCAAATCATTACTAAAAGGGAGACTGCAATGCTGATTTCTCTGACTCCAGGTCTGGACAGAAGAACATATCCCTTAAAATCATAAAACCACTCAGTGTGAGTTCTGCCATTATGTAGGTAGCAATACTTCAAAAACTCTCAAGAGCCCTCTATAACTCTATGTGACTTTCACTTTTTCCTCCCATAAGGTAATGCTGAGAGTCATATTTTTGGGTTAAGGACCTATGGTATTCTTTATTGTATTTTTTGGATGGCTCTGCAGCCTTTAACTCTGTGCATTCTCCCTTCTCCCATGTGATACAACATGCCAGTTCTTTGAATGTATATATTCATATGATGTTAGATGTTTTGCTGAAATCCTGAGACTTTTGAAATGGAGCTGGGATCGATTTATGATGACAATGGGTGGGTAAACTCACATGCTTTCTCTCTTTTGTTCAACACTGGGAGGAAGGCATGAATGACAGCCCATTCCCTTGGGATCACTTGTAGGTTATAATGCCCACACCTTAGCTTCTTTAGTCATGGTGAGATGAAAAAGAAATAGTGTGGCTATAGGAAGGACCTTCAGATTCCAAATAAAACCATGGATATGATGAATGAATACTGTGACCGATATTCCATATGGAAAGAAGGCATGAACTATTAATGCAGCAGCTGGAAGAGACAGGGGGCATGCCATGTACGTTAATACTCTACCACAAACCCCCTTCCAGTATGATCAAATGCTTTCCAGCAGCCCTACTGACCTTGCATGTACAATTGCTAAGTCACTCTTCATCTTCAGAAAAGTATCCCTTTGCTGTTTATGTGCCAGTGATAAGAATAAGTACAGGAACATATTTTTTGTGACAACGTGCTACATCTTGAGACTCTAAGGATTCTTAAGGTACTTGTGGACTCAAGGATTTGCCAATAATGTATCAACTTTTGTGCACTATGTGGTCAATCAAGGAATCTAAGAGTCCTTATGATTGTCAATCACAGTAATCGCTGGTCAGTCCTACTAAGACTACATTAGAGATACAGCCAAGAAATACCACCTCTGTATTCTTTTTAATCTGACGAACATACTGTGGAAAGGATATTTCATAATATGCTAATCCTTGTAATCACTAGACAGTACAAGTTAGAGCCCTGTTCCTACCACGACAGCTTAAAAAAATTACTCTGACCCAGTAGATGTGTGAAATAAGATTCTCTTTAACTCTTCCCACAGTAGTTTGGTGCAAGGGCAGAGGTTTTTCACTGTTCTAGTTTGAATTAAAATGCTGTATAGAGGTTCGTAATTTTTACCCCGAATTAATGATGTCTGAGTGCATGGATTTAATATTTCATAGGAATTACAATAAAGAGAATGCTCTTGGTAAAAGAAATAATTGTGCTTTCTTATGGCTAGGATTATTCTCATTTGGGAAATGAGTGTTGATAATCATATGAGATTGACATTATGGGGAGTTGTGAGTGCACCGCACTGGGGTTAAGAGCTTGAGAATGGGGAAATTTCTACTTCACCACATAACTGTGTGACTTGAACAAGTTACTCCCCTCTCTGAGCCTCAGTTTCCTTTTCTGTAGAATAGGAAGCCTCCGTTACATCTTTAGTAACAAGACTTTTGGGAATGCTGTAAGGATTAAAAGATGTGAGGTAGGTTATCATTGGAAGCTGCATGTAAAGAATGGCTACTCTCTGATGTGAGACTGAATTAGTCCAGTTCTATGAAAACCAATAGGTATGCTTTAAAGTGTTCTCTGGCCCTGCTGAGGCCAGAACATCTCACCTAATAGATCATCCCCTCATTAAGTCAACCTCCTGGATCAAAGTTAAGCATTATAATTTTACTTAGATGTTTAGAGTATAGCCCTGTATAGCTTAGTTATAACTTGTTATTGATTCACTCCATTTAATACTGAAGATACTGACTATCACAAACAGAAAGTTAATAGAAAAATACAGGCCTGGACTTTAGACTCCAAACTCTGTATTCCTTGTGCTATATAGCACAACACACAATTGGTGATGAACAAAAGAGAAGTCATCATACTCTGCTTCATGCATCGAATGGGGTCAATAAATCAGTTACCCTGAATCTAGCAGCTCAGATATAAATCAGTAAGAACCAGCTGGAAATAACTGAGGACACAATATAATAGTGTCTGCTAAAGAGGCAGCTAAAATATACATGAAAAACTACTGGGAAATAGAACACAAATGTCACTGCATTTGCAATATACTTGAAAATGGGCAGGTGTTAGAGTATTGTATTTAGTTTTCAGCTGCACAATTTATATAGGAAATGATGTCCAAATAATGTTCCTAGGGACTGGGAACCCCCAAAATGCTGCTAAGATCCAGAGGTACCCAGATGTCTCACAGCCACAGCTTGGATAATTGCACCCTCACTTTCAAGCTCCTCCATACCTCCAAGATCAGATCTTAAAAGAGATTTCAGGATCTCTAGGTGTGACTGTAAATCTACCACACCTCAATCCAGGAGTCAAAGAGGAGGCCAGAAATTCTATGTGTTCTAGATACAGCAACCCTACTGCACAAGATAATCACATCTTCACAAGCACGAGTGAAGATGGGGACCCAGAACTCTGAAAAGTCTTAACAAACCTACTCTGTTGCTCCTATTATTCCTCCTTAAGTTAGAAACCACAAGAAGCCAGGACTCCCAGGTCATCCCTCACTCATCAGTGCTAAGCTCCAAAAGGGAACACTTCCTATTAACTACCATTTCTATCCCCAGATTCCATACCATCTTCCTTCCTTGCTTGCTTTTCTGCAGAACATTCATCATTTCACACATTTATTTGAACTAATTCATATTTATCTGTCCTCCCTACAAGAATGTTAGTTCCACAAGGATAGAATTTTTCTTCTACTGTACTCATTACTATACTTACAGTTCCTGGCTTATAATAATCAATCAATATTTATTATGTAAACAAGTGAATTAATGAGTGAGGTAGGTTCCAGTTGAAGTTGAGGTAGCTTCCGGAAGCTGTAAGTATATTAAGTCTAAAGCCAATTAGTATTGGGTATTTGACTTATTTCATACTTGCTTTTAATAGAATAGTTAGCTGAACCTGAATAGTGCACTCACTAGCTCTCAAAATGAAGAAATGATGCCTCTGTCAAAGAAAGCTGAGAAAGGAAGACTGTCTTGTACAAATATTCTATTAGAAAAATGACTTTGGATCTTGTTCAATGAAATGACCAGATATTTTGCCTTCAGTCCATATCACCATGGACTCCCAGGTCTCTTTCACTAAAGGTCATGAATATAAAAGAAGGAAGATTAACACAAAGTGGTAAGTATAATAAGGGATATGACTGAGAACTGAAAAGAAAATAAGAAATTCAAAAGAAGAATATGCAGCTAGAGTTGCTTCACACTTAGCACATAGGAGTCTTTCAATACCTGTTTATTCAATAATTGAATGTATAATGTTGAAATGTCTAAAGGAGAGGTAATAGATTAAAGGGAAAAAAGAGTAATCTCTTTAGCAGCAAAGAATTTCACTAACTTCAGGCCTTGTTTTTTATTTCTTTGAATGGAAACACTTCAAAATGGTACAGGATCATTTTAAAGGATATCTACATGTGTCCACAGTAAATGCTAATTAGAGACCATATGCACCATATTATTTAGAATATGGTAACAAAATAAATTAACCAAATGATTTTTGACGCATGTCATTCTCAAAGACAACAGTTTTTTAATAGTCTTCATTAAAAAATTTAAAAATATGATTAATGTATGCTTTGTTGCTAAGATAAGTCATTGTTTAATCTTTCAAGTCCTTAATTTTACTTGTTATTTTAGATCTTAAAATAAGACCTTGTATAGTAATAATGATGCTGCTAGCGTAGGAGTCAGGAGCTATCAGTTCCACCCAGGAGTTTTGAATGATTAAGTCTAAGGAAATCTGCCATGAACTGCTTGTTATGGCTCAACCATTCAGTAAACAAGATAAACTATATAAAATATAAACTATATTTTAGTTTATTTCAGTTTTGGATTTTGAAAGAAAATGATAGAATATGAAAATTTAGAAGTTACACTTTACTAAACTTTGTCTGTCAAAATACTTAAGACAAATCCAATAATGTACCAATATTCTGTATTAGATATTAGCTTATTATAGGGATGAATATCTGCATCAGGAAGTATCCAAGGTAGAAATATGACAAATGAAAATATTAATGCAGCTTTTTCACATCAAAGTGAAAAGGTGAGATGGGACAGGATTTAGCATCATTCCAAGCTGCACAACTTAGAAGCTGACCAAAGATTCCTTTTTTCTAAGTAATTTCATTTCCTTTCTTAACTCTAAATGTTCATCTAAACTCAGGCCTTATGTTTTCTTGATGGCTGCAAGTGGAAACCAGTAGATGATTGTATATTCAAATTCATTCAGGTACTTTTTAATTTCTCGGTACTTTTTAATTTTTTGTTTCATTGAACTATAAATTTATTGAATTCAAAGCTTAATGTTCATCAAATCCATTTACCTTTAGCAACAGCATAGTTTAAGTTGCAATTTCTTTAGAGAAATCAAATTATAGACCAGAGAAAAATTACAGAACAAGAAATTCCAGAAATGGATATATTTTCTTCTTCTAAGCAACTGAAAGACTTGCCATTAGAACTTTTTTTTTCTTTTTACTGTTATTGGGCAAGACCCAATGTAGTGTAATGGGTAAAATAATACAATGATAATAATGTAGTAGAAAATAGCAGGCGACTTTCTTTTGGTTGACAGTATTGCTCATACAGTTTTTATAGGTGTTGTGGTCCTGAGAATGTATAAAAACATGTGTAAAGCTTTGATGATGGCATTTTAAAATATCTCATGTTGACAAAGGAAGAATTTTAATAGCTGTCTTATATTCATGTGTACTTGAAATAAGAAAATGAAAATGGAATTTCAAAATGTGTCCTTTTCATAAAATCAAAGCAACAGAAATTTAATCACAAATGAGATACTACAGGTAAGTGATTTAAGAAGGAAGAAAAGGTTTTCATTTCTAATTGTGTCTTCCCTGCAATGAACATTAGACATTTAAAGATTATATAAAATTTTACATTTTGTAGTAAACATAGTTATGTATATATGTTTATATCTGTGGGACAAGTCATCTATTTCCTCACAACTATTATTGAGTATATACCATTAGCATAATCTATACAATATTTGGAAAATTCCTTTGTTATTTAGAAGGAATTTCCTAGCTTGCATAATATTTTGTACTGTATTTTCCTTAGCTGGGGCAACATTATCTTTTTGTAGAATCCACAATATGAAACAAAATTCTGAAACAATTCCATTAGGGCAGCTTCTTATGAGTTTTACTTTTTCCAGGTGCTATGCGGTGTTCCTGCTAGTATCATTTGCATTCAGTTTAAAACTAATGAAAATTCACATAGGAGAGGGGAGATGGGGAAAAGATGGATCCTGAATCTTAGTTGATCCTATTTTGGAGGGTAGAGGGCTGCAATGCATCTCTGATAGCAGGAGTGGAGGAAATGAAGCACTGATTGGCAAACCAGGTTTGAGCTGAGCATTAATACAAAGAAAATCAACATTATCCTGATTAGTACATGTAAGAAACACATGCCACCCCCACCTCCTTCTGCAGATGTAACAACAGGCATTGCGTCTGCTTAGGTTAACTGGGTGGGAATAGCACATAATGCATATACTTATGATAAAAGGAAGGGGTTCCAAGGTACATATTTTGGCATAAACAGTAGGTTTTGTTGTTGTTGTTGCTTTAGGGAATAAAGATTCCTTACTAATCCGCAATACCTTAGTATGATTATTAAAAATATGGTGTTGTTATTATGGCCTAAACAATTAATGCCTAGATATACACCCCCCCCTACACCCCGCACATATCCCTTCCCACAAACTCATACAAATATGTTCATCTTGAAAATCATCTTGAAAATTTATTTAGCTTATGACTACTTAAATAGTCCCCACAATGCCCTTCTTTCTGTTCTGGAAGCCCCCTCCTCTGTGTTCCCATAGCACATGTGTCCAAATCAGCATAATGAATAGGCTATAAGCAACTGAGAAATGTGGTCTCATTTAGTCTTTGCATTCCCACACCTTATCTAATGACTGGCAAAAAGTCATCTTTTTCCAGCTCTTCACTCTTCATATGATGGCATATGTTATGCCTTCTAAATTACTGATTATGGTTCAAAGAAGACCACTCTAAATAGCAGGAGAAGAATGTATTAATCAAATATTTCTGTTACCCTGAATTTAACTGTATGTCTATAGATTTGGTCATAATTAATCATTTCCTGATATTATAATACAAAAGAGAAAGTCAGAGAGGTCCTTTAAAAGACTTGCTGTTAGAACTTTTTTTTTTAACTGCTATTAGGGAAGACACAATATAGTGTAATGGGTAAAATAATACAAAGATACAAATGTAGTAGAAAATAGCAGGCAGCTCTCTTTTGAATGTATGCATATAAAATATTTATATGTAAGTAAATTTTATATATCAGAAGAGAGAGCTTACATTTTTAATCTGACAGAATGAAAGAAAGCTTGAGACATTTCATCCAAACCTGCCTCCTGTACAGTAAGTATAGTTAATACATACCTAAAATGTCTGCTGAAAACCTCAGGGCAACTGAAATGAGCCTTAAATTACCTCCCCATAACCACCTAATCCTTCTTCCCATCTCCCCTTTTCCAAATCACAAAAATGACATCTCTAACCTCCACAATGTGTCAGATATAGCAATAATCAAATAGAATATAGGTAGAATAAAAGTTTGTAATAAAAAGCCAGTTTCGTGTTCACAGATTGACTGAGTTGCTGCTGGAGAAGGTGCCTTGACTAAACCTCGTAGAGCCTCATTTTTTGGCACATCTTTGACCAGTTAGGCGGTCCCAGATTCTGCCCATACTCAGCAATTCCTCATTCCTCCTAGGGAATTGTTCTGCCTCTTCTACAGCTCCTCCTCCACCAATTAAGGGGTCTGACACTGCCCATTGACCACGTTTATTTTTCTGCCTTTTTGGCACCAGGAGCTTGTCTTTTGTAGGATATAAGTGGAATTCTCTGCTGTCTGCAGGGCTTTCCCCAGGGAACAGAGCATGAAACCCAAACTTATATATAAAATCATATCCTGTTTGCAAACATCATATTCCCTTTGCTTCTCACTAATCTGGTCCTATAAACCCCAGCACAGCTTGAGAGCCCATTCCTCATCTAAACAAATGCCATAAGCTCCTTTATACTTTTACAACCATGTCAAAAAATAATATTGCCTGCCAATAGTGATGTGATTGGAGTTGCCTCCTCCGAGCCATAAAAGAAGTGCAGAGTCTGTTATCAATTTCTCTAAGTGTATCAAGGGAATTATGGGTCGATTCAGTTCCAAGTTATAAATGACAACTCAAAAGCCGCAGAAGCGTTTGAAGCTGGGAGCTGATGACGACATTATCATAAAAGCCTGCTCGTCCTTGCTTTTGTGGGGTTTTTTTGTGGCCTATCAAGTGAAGAGGGAAAAGTAAAGCTGAGAAATGATTTCAAGATTTCTTCACACAGCAGCAGGTCAGATGGCCAGAAAAATGATCACTATTTTTAGTGATAGACCCTTAGGAATGAGTACGAAAGTGGTCCTGCACTGGCTTTTATGTCCAGAGTCCCTTAATTATCTATTTCATTAGATGATGACTAAGTCCTGGGATTTGGTAAAATGCTCTCTGCAACTGATGCATTTTCTTGTACTGCAATCACACACTAATGAGAAGTGAGTCATACCATAGTAACTAACAAAATGAGAACCAAACACAAGGAATTAGAAATGCTTGTGAATGTTGCTCAAAATGCAATTCTGGAAAATGTACTTTAAAGCACCTTAAATACCATTTGCCCTTTGAGCAACTTAACCAACTACTGGCAAATTATCACAGGCAAAGAGTACACTTATCATGATGAGCACTGGATAATGTTTAGAACTGCTGAATCGCTGTATTTTACACCAAAAACTTATATAGCATTATATGTTAACTATACTGTAATTTAAAAACTTTAAAAATTATCACATGGAATTTTAGGAGAAAATTTAGTAAGTAGGGATTTTCTGATTTTACAATGTCCCTGGTAGTCTTCCCAAAAGCCAGTCAATCCATTAGCTTTCAGTAGGTATATAATTAAGCCATCCAGTAGCATGGTATAAATTCTAGTTACTAGAGTTTACTTATTGGGGAGCACTAAGTATTTTGGAATTTAAGTCAATCATGTAAACTGGAAGAGTACCTTAGCACAAGAGCAATATTGGTGTTTTCCAAGTTCTCCGAAGTGCCCCATGTTGTGAAGCTGGACCACTCTCACGTCATACTGGCTCTCTTTGTATATTTAATATGTCTAGGACTGTCCCCAAAGTAAAAATTTAGATGTTACAAATCTAGAGGATGCAGAGTTTCTCTGAGGACTTATATCAAAACCCAAGATCTGAGGGGCTAAAAGGTTTCTGAATACCTAAGAACACAATTTGGTTTCTGGGAAGAAAAATGGTCAAATCAAACTTGTTCTCTAGGGTACCAACATGGACAAGCTTGTGCATGCACATGCACGCATCATGCATGTTCACACTTACTTGGACCTACATAAAACCACCAGAAGACCTTCAGAAGACTAAGAGGTCAATCTGATAAACAGAAGTGCCTCTCTCCAGCACTCTACAGAATTGAAGTCCAACTAATCCAGTCTTCCACCTTCTGCCTCTGCTCGCTGTAGCTAGATTTATATACTACCATTGCTGCCACCAAGGTTAAAGTCAGTGTTTGGGGACATTAGCAAGGACTTAATTTATGATACTGACTATGCTTTGTGTTGGACATACAGGGACAAAAGCAGTACTCACTCTTCATTCCTTGGGCACTTCAAAGAGTTCACTAGAGCAGTTCCAGCTGAAGAATAAGAAGTTACCCTGGTACAGGTTTAGAGCAGTTGAGTAACAAGTACTTTGTGTTCAAAGACAGTGTAGTACAGGTACAATCCAAGTCAGACTTGGGAGATGGATCCTAAGGAGATGTCCTCATTTCAGGTCTGGGTCATGAATTAAGAGTAAAGGAGTGGGAGTTTGATGACCATCACTCATTTAAGAGCCATATCATGTATCTATCATATATCTCCCTAATTAGTTATTAGCTTTGTTTCATTCGCAGGTAATCAACCACTCTCTTAAAATGAGCACTTGAGATTTTAGAAAATAAGCCAAAACCCAGTGATACCTATTTTAAAGTCAGTTTATCCTCTGCTTTCACAAATGATTTTTCAAGTTCCTGGCTTCACAGTGGGTTTGCTAAAAATAAGGAAGGGTTTATGTAGGATGATGATTGTCTTGAGCTCAGGGTCAAAAAGTGAAGCTCACTGTTGAGCTGCTACAAAACAGACCATGCTATACTAGCCACACTGTTGCACTGCGAGGCTCTAGGGACTGTGGCCAGCCTGTTGAATATGAAAACCATGGAAGGACCTAAAGAACTCTTTTAGAACAGCTACACATGGACATGCACATCAACTTCACACTTTTTTAGCATTTTACCCTTTCCTGTGACTTCAGGAAAATGACATCCATTCTCTGAGCCTTTAGTTTCTCATCTGCAAATTAGTATTAATAGTAAGAACTATTTTACAAAGCTCTTATGAACCTCAGTTGTATGTAAGTGAACTGTAAAATCCAAGCAGATATTGGTTATTGTAGTTGCCATTCTTATTTCTAGAAAGGGCAGAATCATAGGTGAAGGACTAGAAAGATAATCCTTGTGAAGTCTAGAATCACTAAAATGATAGAATTAACTTAAAATATGTGGGATTTCCCTGTATAAAATTTAGTTAAATTTTGCCTAAAATATGACGTACACAGTTCTTTCCCTTCAATGTCCAAGAAGCCTAATTGATTTAAACTCCTCAGTGCTTGAAACCTGATCTAGAATTATCAGTCCTAACATGACTTAACACTTAGTTCTACAGGATGACTTTGTTACTGCTAAGGGTTAACTTTAAACAGATTGCAGGTTAAAGGATGTGTTCTAATTATCCACAAAAATGTAGACATTTTTCTTCACATGTCATTGGATTCAAACAAATTTGTCTTTGAAATGTGGTATAAATATCCTGGGTCAAAAAAGGCTTTGTTAATTACTCAAGATAAAAATGGCCCTAGGGGTTCACAAACAAAGTGTGCTACAATGCAAAGCACTTTGTGAAGATAATGCTATTTTCATCAGGAATATAATGTACTTGCATATTCAGTGTGACTCTATTGAGAACTGAATTCTACTGCAAAACTGCTAAACCTTCTTGTGTTTCCCCAGTTACATAAGTCTAGCAAAGCTAGCTTTATGGCATGTGACCTGTGCATTCACAAAGAACCCTAGAATTAGAAGGGCCCAACAGCTGGACTAATTCACTGTGTCGCCATCTTGGAATTCTTAATAAATTTTGAGCATGGAGATCTGCATTTTTACTGGGAATTGAGCTCTACAAATTACTTAACCAATCCTGAAGTCTAGGATAACTTTTATTGACACACAGCCTGAATAAATAAATCAAAAGAGATATTTTTGGCCATTTAAAACAGTAAACAAATTCATACTTACCCCAAGTCCACCACAAGGTAATGAGGAAAAAAACTTTTGAGAGGCATCACCTATACATTAAGAAGACATGTAAAAAATAAATCAATAGGGAATATAATTATAATTTTAAAAATTTTAGTTTATTAACACAAAATATGACACATAATATTTACCACTTGATTTAGAAGAAAATTAATCAAATTTTAAATAGGTACAAACTTAAAGCAAATGAATTATTACTATACATACAGTCTACTGCCCCACATGAACAAACATATACTTACGAAATTTGAGTCTCAAAAAAATTTTAGCAGCCCTACACATCATTTAATATATCACAACATCTCATATATATACATATATATATATATATATATATATTTTTTTTTTTTTTAACTTAAAATAACTCAGCCGGTCTCTCAGGATATCCCTCTAAAGTGATGTTTTGAGCTACAAGTTTTTGAAAAACACTGTCATTTTTAAAATGTTTTAAATATTAAAATATCTACTCAAATACACAGACTTTCAATTTCTACTTCAGATATAACTAAGACAAAGTATACTATAAGCCTCTTCAAAGTCCACATTTTTTAAACAAGCCAGGAAACACTATAATAAGGATAGCCTTTTTGGGAAATCTATATAATGTAAATAGAAATACATCTTCTTTAAAATGTATACCAAGGTCTTGCTTGTGACTGTCTCTTAGAATTGGCATTTCATGGAATTTTTAATCATTTTGTTTACCTACATTTTCATTTTCTACAGTATCTACATTTAATAGAGTAAACAAGAATATTCACTCCTAAACCTCCCTGCAAAGTAATTAAAGGAATAGACAATGATAATTTCTACCCCAAATCATTTGTTGTACTGATGATCAACAAAATGAAAAATAATGAAAATTGAAAATAGGTTTGTGGCAGACTTCACATGACATGTCAGCAAAAGTCTAGCTAGATTTTGTTGTCAAAGAAGAACATTTTTTTAAAACCTTTTTTTGTAAACAATAAATTGTGTTGATTTTTCAAATGGAATTGCTAATGGATGGGAAATGATAAGGAAAAATTAAAGTGCAAATGAAAACATAAGACATCTCATACAAATAAAGCTAGGAAAAAAAATAAGAAATCAACAAAAAAAAATAAGGAAGCCATGGAAAATTTTTACAACTAGAATAATGACATCAATAAAAAATACATTAAAAGAATTTATGGATAGCCTGGAGAAGGGCAAAATTTCTGTAAGTGATTATTGCTCATAACAATAGTTCTGTATTCCCGAATATTCTGCAAGGATGTATTAGTCACATGTGAAATTAAAATATATAATATTGTATATTTTAACCTTTGAACTCTGCATTCTACAGCCAGTGAAAAGGGATAAAGGTGATACTGCAATGTAATAAATTTAAAGTACTTTTTAAAAATCATTAAACTCTAAGAGAATAAAATAAATGATAAGCTGCTTAAGAATTGTTACTTAGTAATGTTTATAATACTATAAAACAGCCAAATAATCAATAATTTAAATTTAGTAATGTGTAAAAAAATTTTAATGCACTGAATTGACTGGATTTATTTTTTAATAATGGTACATTGCCTTATCCATGTTCTCAGATCTAGCTAGCTACAAGATAATGATAACTGAAACAGTTATCCTGAATAACAGGAATATTAATTCAAAGGAAAACCCTGCACCAGAAATGATTGGAGAAAATGTTTTTAAAGTGTCACCTTACAGGGCCTAGAGTATTTAAAGAGATAAATGGTGCCCATTTTCAAATCTACTCATTTTATAAGCTATAGATATCTCTCAAGATACAAAGACTGATAGGTCTGGTCATAACAAACTTTTATTTAAATCCTTCCTCCCTAACTCCAGAACATAACTATCAAAAACAGTAAAATCATTTTAACTCAGAAAATCACACAACTACATGCACAATGACAGATACCAACCCCTCTCCCTCTGTGCTGGGCAAGACTGGGGGAGAAAGAAGGATATATGAGAGTCAAAGAAAGGGTTAAAGAGAGGGAAAATATCTCAGTGTTTATAAATTTCTACATATTTGTACATAGCAACTTTAAACTGGTCTTTTAGATGGAAGTACAAAGTCACAAAAATTCAAATTTTATAAAAAAGAAAGATAAAAAAATAAAATTAAATAACAACAACAAATTTCATAAGGAACAAAAAAAGGAGGAAAAGTTGAACTTTTAAAAGAATGAGTTTTTTAAAAATGAGATTATTCACTTAGAATTTGAATTAAGGAACACAGCTAAGTTTCTGGATTCACATGAGAAACTGAAGTAGTTCAGAGGTATTATCAAAGTTGAATTTAGGAGCACCTCCCTGCCTCAGTTATTTAAGCATCTGCCTTTAGTTTGGGTCATGATCCTCTGGTCCTGGGATGGAGCCTTGCTCAGGCTTCCTACTCAATGGGAAGCCTGCATCTTCCCCTTCCTCTGCCCCTCTCCCCAGCTCCTGTGTGCACGTGCATGCGCCCTTTCCCTCTCTCAAATAAATGAAATCTTCCCCCCAAAAGTTGAATTTAGTGCTTAAAATCAGGATGTAACAGTGCAACATCCCTATTCATCTTTACTCATGTAGCCTGCACACAATATTGAAATTGTTGCACCGATCCCTGAGAGGTACCTATGGAACTTCTCATGTGTATCTAAAGCTAACTTAAATCACCAACTGTACAATTATTATCCACATTAAATGCTAAAATCTAATGACATATATGGCCAATTTATTTAAATTAAAACTGTAAAAACTACCAAGATATGGAAGCAGCCCAAGTGTCCACCAACTAATGAATGGATAAAGATGTGGTATATATAAAGAATGAAATATTACCCAACCATAAAAAAGAATGGAATCTTGCTATTTACAACTCCATGGATGGAGCTAGAGAGTATAATGCTAAGTGAAATAAGTCAGTGATAGAAAAACAAATACCATATGATTTCACTCACATGTGGAATTTGAGAAAACGCCTTTGTGGCTCAGTCATCTAATCGTTGGACTCTTGATTTTGGCTCAGGTCATGATCTCAGGGTTCTGGGATTGAACTCTGAGTCAAGTTCCACTGTGGGCATGGAGCCTGCCTAAGATTCTCTCTCTCCCTCTCCGTCAGCCCCTCCCCTGCTCACTAGCTCTCATGTACATACTTTCTCTCTTTCTCCCCCTCACTCTCGTTCTAAAAAAAACAAACAAAAAACAAGCAAGGAGAACTAGAAACACACAGAGAGAGACAAAACATGAAACAGACTCTTAATTACAGAAAACAAACTGATGGTTACCAGAGAAAGGGAGGGAGTGCATTAAATAGGTGATGGAGATTAAGGACTGCACTTGCTATGCTAAGCACCTGGTGTTGTACAGACTGCTGAATCAATCACCATATCATACACCTGAAGCTAATATTAACACTGTATGCTAATTAACTAGAATTAAAATAGAAACTTAAAAAAATGGGGATGGGTATAGTCCAATAAAACTTCATCAATGGACAGTGACAAAAAAACCCTGTTAAAAACTCAACAACTGATATTTGGTGTTTTCACGGCAAACATACATGAAAAAGATCTTTGTCCAGGTTCTAATTATATACTGGAATTCACTTTTAAATCACCACATTTTAAAATGATATATTTGTTGACAATTTTGAGAAAAGCGGTTTTGTTCAAAAGTGTCAAATTTCATTAAAAATTTGTATCGCCATGTTTCGTAAGTATAACAGTTTGGACTTGAAGTTTATTTCTTCATTTCTTCTATAGATATTCCTTTATCTCAAACACCTATGTGTAAGTTTATCCCAATTAACCCCAAAGTACCTACACCTATGCCTAGGTTGATTTATCATTTGAAACCATAATTAGAATAAAAAATTAGGAAGATTTTCTATTATGTTAAAAAATTATCAAAATGGACATAGCTTCTTTTCTTTAACTTCATGAGTATTTTTATCTTTTAAAACCATGAAAAGTTAACATTCAATTTACTTGATCTTTGTAGTAAACTAGATGGGATTATTAATTCATGTTAAAGTAAGAACACTGGGGCGCCTGGGTGGCTCAGTGGGTTAAAGTAAGGACACTTATTAAACAGTATCCAGAGCAAAAGAAGTACTTTATGTAAAAGATGTGCATGTTCAAAGGCTGATTCCTTCAAAAGAAATTGGAAAAAAAATAGATTATTTATGTTTGGACTGACTTGCCTTTACATTAACATATAACTTTAATTCTACTATACAAATTATTTCTCATGATCAAATTTTAACATGTTTTCTAAAAATTGAGTAATCTTTATGTTTCCATTTCTGTCATTTTCTCTCCAAGCTACAACTACCCACCCTACATGCATGCATATGCTCACATACACTCACCCATATACCTTTACTTCATCAATTTAGGGATGCCTGTCACTTGTTTTAAGAAGGCAGAATGGAAGCATTATAATAGTTAACTTTTAATTTCACTTTATAACTGCTTTACAAGATGCCTACCTACACATCATATACTTCCTTTTGTTTGTTTGTTTAAGATAATTTATTTATTTATTTATTTATTTGAGAGAGAGAAAGAGTGCGCGCATGTGCACATAAGCACTCAAAGTTGGGAAGGGGCAGAGAGAGACAGGAGAGAATCTCAAGCAGACTCCATGCTGAGTGAGAAACCCAAAACGGGGGCTTGATCATGACCTGAGATGAAACCAAGATTTGGATGCCTAACCAACTGAGCCACCCAGGTGCCCCCATATCCTTGTTTTTGAACTCTTTAGGGTCAGTTAACATAAGCCATTTATAAACAGTACTGAATTAGGTGAAAGAGTCTAATATTTTGGATCTGATACAATAGGTTTATTTGAAAGAAAGGGACAAGAAAAAGTCCTAAAATGCCTTTTTAGTTAAAATACTTAAAACATGATCCTTGTAGCATACATTGTCATGTCATGTATTATTTCATTATAAAAGATTAATGAATTTAATATAATTAGTATTAACTGTTCTGGCTAAAATTAGGTTTTGTCATAAACTTTTCTGAAATCTGTTGTTTTATCACTCATGTAAGTTTATGTCTGAAACATAAATTTTATTTTAAAATCTGATGGCAAATGTATGAGGATTATATATTAATTAAAATTTATATTTATTAATTTCATACTTTGTCATCTACTTTACTATTTAATTCCATAGTTAAGGCATTCATTAAATAGATTATACCAAGATTTAAAATGCGAGATGCCTGGCTGGCTCAGTTGGAAGAGCATGCAACTCTTGATCCTGGGATTGTGAGTTTGAGCCCCACATTAGGTATAGAGATTACTTAAAAAATAATAAATTTTTTTAAAAAATGCAATCTTAACTATAAAACACAGTGTTCTAGCAGAGTAATAAGGAGTTTTAACTTAAAGTAGGTTGGTTCTAAGCCCTTTGTTTGTTAAGATCATAGAAAAAACTGAAAGACACAAAAGAAATTGAAAAGGTGAAGATAAATTTGCATAAAAATGTGAAAACTTTTTTTTCTTTTGTTTAGAACGTAAGCATTTAGTTTAAAAATGTAAGCAAACAAACTCAACAATGCAGCCATTCCTGTAGGCTAAAACATAGTGAACAAATACTATTCAAATAAACGTTAATTTAAAAGTAAACATCATGGAACTGCATTATCATTTTTTCTAATGCGAGTTTTTCTTAATCTACACTGGCTTTTATTGTAAATGACTCATTCCACAGAGCTGTTGGAAAAGCTGATTTTTTTTGTCACACTGCTTGCCAAGTATTTTGAACTGACAACAGCATTGACTAATGATAGTGCTGGAATGTGCTGTTCTCAGTAGAATGGAGACCCATACAGACCTAGGAGTGTCCTGGGGTCCAGCTTCTGTCCATCCAGGGGGTTGGTGCCATACAACAGTGAGTGATGTTCAGAATGAACAAGCTGTATTTCCTCCAGGCTGGCTTTTCGACCTTGGATTCGCTGAAAGAAAATGGGAGAAGCCTACAGTACTCCACTGACAACATTTAGAAAAAAGTAAGACCTAAGTCACATTTAAGATGAGTAACAATGAACCAAATTTCATCATGCAGGAATGTGACACTGATTTGCTTAGGAAAGTACCATACTAATATTTGAAAAATGGAGTATATGCAAGGTTCAGATCCAATGGATTGCTTATGCCTAACTGAGTAACTGACATAAAGCACAGTCTTCTTTGGCATAAAAAATAAATCTATAACAAAAAAATCAATAGTTAATTCCTTCATAAAGTATCTGCTTAAAAACAAACAGCAGATTAAAAAAATGAAAAACAACGACGACAACAAAAAACAAGGGCTACTGTTTGGCTGAGAAGTAAATTCATTAAAATATTATTTACACTCACCTGTAGAAGTTGTTGGAATAAATTCTTATTACTTCTTAAAGAACATAAGTACCAATAGATTTTAATGTATTTGATTATCACCAAAATGCTGATCACTTCATGTGTGTGCACCTCACAGAGTTATTAATCTAGATCAATGTTTCAAAGTGTGTCTTATGGGGTCAGTAACATTTCAAGAACGGTTCATGAACGGTCTGTGAAGAGGTCTATATAGAAATTCAGAGTAAATATTTAGAAACTTTTATAGTAATTGGACAGACTATTTTTATGTCTATTGGGTCTAACATAAATTTGGGTATCTTCTATTTTTATTTTATTTTTATAGTAATTTAATGTATTTTATAAAACCACTAGTCTGTGACAGAATAGAAATTTAACAAAAACAAAAACTGCTGTTTAGCCAGAGATAGTCTGACCCACTCTAGACTCAGTCAATATTTTTATGCACATACTAGGCAGAAACTTGAACTTCAACTAATAAAGCCTGGTCCCTCAATATAGACAAAAGTGTACATTAAGTAAAACCTCAGTTAGTCAATATGCAAAGTATTCTTCCTGGCCACATTTCTCAGCTGGCATATCTACAAGCCCAATAAATATGCTGGGGATGCCTCTGTGGCTCAATCGTTTAAGCATCTGCCTTTGGCTCACGTCATGATCCTAGGGTTCTGGGATCGAGTCCCACATTGGGTTCCTTGATCAGCAGGGAGCCTGCTTCTCCTGCTGCCTGCCACTCCCCTTGCTTGTGCTTGCTTGTTCTTTCTTGTTCTGACAAATAAATAAATAAAAGCTTTAAAAAGTTAAAAAAAAAATTTAAAAACATCATGCTGGCATATGAAGTTAATCAGCTGTGCTTTTGAAAACTGCTGTGCTTTCTAAATTAGCCGGGCCATATTAACATTTCACTTAAAATATGTATTACAACAAGGTACTTGTAATGTAATTCCTAGTATCTTATTAGTAGAGAACTACACTGAAATTCAAAGAGAATCCACTCAGGGAATGCTGTGCTCTCATGTTCCTGACAATGGAATCACCAGTTGACAAGGAAATATCAGGAGACAGCAACACCTCTCTCAAGACCAGGACAATTCCATACTCAACCTCCCTAATTTAAGGAGATATGGTTGCTGTTGATGTTAAAAAGAAGAGGCTGGAAAAATCTCAATATGCTAACACTTCCTAGGGGTTTACTAAGTAGAGGGCAGAGCTGTGCTTGTCGCAGAAAATAAATCATCATGTCACAGTGAGAGAGGATTGGTGGGAGACCGAAGGGGTAAGAACAAGGCAGTGGAAATGAGGTAAAACAAACTTTTTGACACTGTGCCAAATAAACAAATGTTTATGGAATTTTCTTTGTTATAGCATTGAAGTTCCCAGTTTTTGAAACCCAATTTACATTCCTAGGAATTTACATTCCTAAAAAAATTTTTAAATCCTTCAGAGAAATCACTTCCAGTTAGGTGTTGAATGATGAAATTAAACCAAAAGTAATGCAGAAGATGAAGGCAAATTTAATGATGGCCACTTGGTCAACCACTGCTCTGATCAATAAACAAACATGTTACTAACATAGGTGGCTTGCCGGTAAACACCAAATTCAGAAGCATTTACGGAAGACCAGAACAAAGAAAGAGAAGTGGCAAATAATGAGATAAAATAGGCAAGAGAAAGTTCAAAGAAATATTAAAGGTTAACATTTTAACTGTGAGATTTCAGCTGGTGGAAAATCCCCCAAGATAAACAGTGGTAACTCCATGGTCTGAGTCATCTAAACTTGGAATGAGCACAGCACTGGAAACCAGACTGTGGTGACCAGTCTTAGTCTGGCTGAATAATGAACAACATGAAATAATAGGGCTTCCAACTCTCCTTTCTGTGAGTCTATGAAACTGACAGCCACTAACATTTCACATGCTGATACTGTGAAACATCTATATCTAAAACAATGTCAGTTCTATAGCTAACAATCAAACCCATGTTTTGACTACTACCATAAAGTTCTGTCAATTCTTTTCCCTTCCCTTTTTCTAAAGATATTTTTTCAACTTTAAATTGAATTTTTGCCTCTGGCATAACATTAAATACCATTAATAATAAACATATCTTTATGTTTTCAGAGACTAGTCACATATATTTACATACCATACACTTCATGCTTGCCCCAACTCCTTTCTCATTCTCCCATAATCCCACTAGCATTTATGCTGAATGCTCAATCACACATTTCAAAACTAATCTGCTAACAAGATTTAATTATTGATGGTAGCCCAAATGCTGATAAATCATAAAAGGACACCTGTTAAATCTCGGTCATCCTCTTGTGTAATATCACAAGATAGGACATCTGGTGCAGCCTATTTAGCACTAACTTACTCAGAAAATACTCTGCTCTAGTTTACACTCTTGCCCTACCTTTCACTATTAAAATGTAACACAGTTTCCAAGTTGGCACTTTGATTTCTTTGTGTCCCCCTTCTCTGCTCCCTTATGACTCCAAAGAAGTATTTTATACTTGTTCTTTTCATTATTTAGAAAAAATTTCTTAAAAAATAATTACACCAAGTATTCTTATTCTTGATAATCACTGCTCTTCAATAGATGCTAGACAACAAACCCTACAAAGAGGATGTACATGTTTCTACAAAAAGGGAGCAGTAAAAACCAACTCAGTATGAAAAATGTTTCTACCTGGAGAAATGATCTGGAGAATGCATGTTTTGAGATTTATATCTCACAGGGGGACTACTGTGGGAACCTGGTGGATGACTAAGCTGAAAATTCTGAAATAGCAATAGTTTTCCTTCCTAACACACAGGATCTCCTGGAGTAGTTCCATTTTGTGTCACTTTTATCAGATGTCTTAAATTTGTCACATTCAACTTTTCCTCTCAAATTGAGGTTCCCAACTGTTCTCTTTCTGGTATTATCATCAGCAATTTATTGTATGTTTATGCTTAAATATAGATATTTTCATTTAAGCCCTTCCCATATTTTCTATTTCCTGTGTAGCCTTTATTCTTTCATTCCCCTCTCATGATGCTCTCTTGAGTCAAAAGTCAACAGCATAATGAGTCACAAAATAGGATAAAGTGCTCTGATAATTGTATAGGGAGATACTGATTTCTGTTCTCAGAGATACTTAGCTTGCAGGATGTTTATCTAAAGTCATCTAAGATTCTGACCAAAAGGATTTTTGAGAATATTTGAGTATATTTGAATATTTGAGAATATTTGAGTATATTCTGAGTATATCTAGACACTCAATGCATATAAGGGATGGCATTCTTCTGGGTCTTTCTTGCTTGAAATCCAAATATAGGTCTTAAACACCTTACCAATATAGGCTTAGGAAAGAAAATGTACAGTTCTTCTTTCAATTTCCCAATAAAGAAGCCCTGTGATGTAGGATGTATTCACTATAATATTTTTATTCTCTGTGACTTGCATTCAAGCAGTTCTTCCCTGAGAGTAGTAAAGAAACTAATGTGCAGAGTACCTACTCTTAGTGCTAAGCACCTGGGTATATGATCTTATTTAGTTCAGAGCCCCAAACAGTCTACATTCAGGTTGGAAGTTTGACTAAAGTTATGTAAAATGACCATATCATTGAGTCTCACAACACACCATGGTTCTTTCCTAAAGAAATAGTCTTTCTGAAATAAAGCCCGTTAATGCAACCTGATTATAAAAGGAATGTTCTGAACATGAGCTACAAAGTCATACTGTGACAGGATAAAATGCAGCCTACCCACCCCACCCACACACAGAGCACACACACGGCATACATTCATATCTTTTTTTTCTGCCAAGGAGCAGGGGAAAAAGGAAACAGTTCTATTCCTTCCCCTCCTGTGTTCAAAGCCTGGATTGAGGCCAGTGTCCTAATCAGTTCTCATTGGCCCTGGAGGAATCAGAACCTTTTGTAAAATATAATAAAGGGCATAAAATCATGATAAAATGCATGAAAAAGCAGTGCCTTTGGTTAGGGAACTAGAAATAATTTAGCAGAACAGATGGATTGCATTGGTTTGGTATTATTGAGGACATGAAAGGGCTCATTTTGTGGCAGTTCCAAACTAAGAGAAAATGTCCAACTTAAATTTGACAAGTCAAAGTACCTGCCTCTGCTGGGGGAGACCCCATTTTCTTTAATCATTTTCAAAGTGGTGACATATTAGGCAACAATTTTCCCTGAAATATTTCATTTTCTGAAGATATTTCATCCAGTGTCCCTAAATATAGGGATGCTTTTTTATTTTTTTTTTCTACAAAAATTCATCAGGTTTCAGACTTTGAAAGTTAAAGAATCATAAATGACATAGGAGAGTCAAAGTTACCTTCTGTTACAAATTCCATACTTAATATTTAATAGATCAGTTCACGGCCTGTTCATTTTTCTTAATACATTTCTCTCTCTTAAATGAATTTAAAAATCTGGTCTCATTTCTCATGCCCAAGTGTACCTACTGGAGTTTTCAAAGGCTACAACCAATTGTTTCTTCAAATTTTACATAAATTTACTACATAAATTTTACTACATAAATTACATAAATTTACATAAATTTACTACAAATTTTACATTCAATCCTCTCCCCCGCAACTGTGTTCTTTCCTTCTAACATCCCTTGTGGTCCAATAACCTTTTCTTGTCAGAGCTTTTTTTACAAAGAAAGGGAGAGAAAGAAGGAAAGAGGAAATTAAGCAGACAGGTAGTCCAACAGCCTGTGGTTCTTCTGTCAGTCACATGGAAAGAAAATAAACTACAAGCCAAGAGCCCTGAGTTCTAGGTTCTGACTCTCACCTATCTTTAACATGCCCATAGCTAGCTATAAGACACTTTTCTGGACCATTGTTTCTCTATTTATATAAACATTAGGGGGTTGGACCAAATTACTTTGACATCCTCCTTTAGTCCTAAAATGGTAGGATTCTATGTGAAATAGTCTTAAACACAAAAACCCAACAAAATATCCTTTAATTTATAGATTTGTCTCAGGCAAGCAAACATAATAATCAGAGCAATAAATTACTATTGTTGAGGCAAGAGAGGAGATCTCACTATGAAGGTTTTCAAAGGAATACTAGCTATTTTTTGAAGCCAATTCTTATATGCTTAATCATAACTGAAAAATAAAAGTATTTCTTAGAATTCACATCACTATCCTATGATAACTTCAAAGTAATGAACACTTCTGCCAATTTTTAAGTTTGTGTATGAAACTTCTGAGTTAATACTACCCGTTTCTTAGATTTATAAATGCCAGCTTCTGTTACTCTCCCATCTTCAAATATTTGACTCCATTAACCTTTGTGTCTCTACTTCATTAAGCTTTGTTAAGAAGCTCAGCTTCTATTGCAGTGATTTTTAATATTATCTGCACCTCAGAATGAGCTGTGGAAGTTTAAAAGATATTGCTACCTGGGTCCTATTTCCAGAGCTTCCGATTAACTTTACCTGGGGACAGCCTGGGCATCAAGATAGTTAGAACCACCCTGTGGGTTTTAATGGGCATCTTAGGTACAGAACTACAGGTTAGATGGAACTGTCCATTCATTCTGCTCTTAAGTGAATTCAAGAAACTGACACTCTACTAACCCACATTTCAAACTAAAGAGTAGTTACAGTAAATGGTTATCACAACGAATGTTGGGAAGTAAAAAAGTTCTATCTGTTCTTCAAAACTAGTGCCTCCACTTGCTTGTAAAACTGTTTGATTCAGTCATTACAATTTATGTAAAAATATTTCAGGGTGCATAGAGCAGTTAAAAGAGCACTTGAGAAAAATAGCAAATCCCATCCAATAATAAAGGTCTGAGTGGTAAAAAGTATATGTACTATATATTTTTTAATGTTTTCTTTTCACTCATTTCAAAACATTATGCTCATCAAAAAAGTAAAAAATGTTACCCTTTAGTGTCAACTGCTCAGTTTTGATGATTTCATGTAACTAAATCTCCTACATTATAATTATCTTGTAAATAACTATAAATGAACATTTTATTGGTTTGAGTTAAAGGAATGATATTTTAAATAGTAATTACATATGAAACAAATTTTATCACAATAAATATACTTTAGAACTGCAATTTTCAGATGGTTGAAAAACATGTAACTATTCATTTTTGTTAATAGGCTTTAATGCTGCTATTTTTAAAAAATCCTATATCACTTTCCAAATGGACTCAGAAGGGCAGCCTGTTTTTTTTCCTTTTGTTGGTTGTTTTCCACATTAATTCTTCCTTTTTTGCAAAAATAAAAATCAAACAAAAAAATTCTAAATCATCTTTATTCTGATTATAGGCTGCACAAGTAATTTTAATGTATTTATCTGCCTAGGTCAACTCTATGATTTACAAATATCTCTCAGAATAATGACATCATATACCATGGTTTACTCGTCACATCTAGATCATTTGTACTGCTTCTCAAGACTGCCATATCCTTTAGAAACAAATCACAAGACTCCCTTACTGCTTTGTGGTTAGATTCTAAGACACAAACACACACACAAAAAAAATGTTTTGCCAACTAAACAAAACAGTAAGCTGTTATGTGCTGCCATCTAGTTAGATTACTCTATAAAACAAATGTTTAATGAACTGAATTAAATTGCAGTATTTAATGTTTCTGACTGATGTCAGAAAATCTCCACATTCCAAAAGTATTTCTCCAAAGAGTATTATATTTATTTAGATTTGCAAAAGGTCTTTTAAAATTACCTGTATGTGCAGGCAAAGCATGGGATATAGCCTTGAGTTTCTTAGCATCTTAAGATTTTACATTAAAGCTGCTCTCATTGGAACTGCTGAGGAAGTCCCAGAAGGGGCAACAGTAGCTTGGTTTCAGGTCCCAGAACTGTTTTGTAATTACTTTGTGTTGGCACTTGAATAAAAGAGTTAAACATTTCAGCACAGTATGTTGCTTATGGTTTTTACTTATGAATTAAGCGAAACAAAGTTATTCAATATTAGTCACAAAGAGCCAATGCAAATTCCACATAATATGTAATCCAACAAAAGCATTATAAAATGTTATTATTCTCAAAACAAATGTGAGAGCAAGCAAATGTCTGTGGGTGGCTTGGTGGGGCTGAGAGTCATGAACATTTCTGGAAAAACAACTGCAAGTGCATTTCTAACAGACGATGGGTCATTCTCTGCAATTTTTTAAGCGTAGAAAAGCACATTCTTTTTTTCAGGGCACACACATTTTGAAGCCTGGATACCTAATCAAAGGGCTTGTTCCTAAAAAGGGCACCAAATGACCCCTCCAGATTCATTTCTCATGGTGATAAGAAAGCTGATGATTTTGCTTTTTGCTCCCAACAGAATCACTAAACTAAATATGAATGATTCAATAGGGGAAAAAATTAAATAGTACTGGCATGAAGGACTACTAACTACCTCAATTTAAAAGAAAACAACAGTGCCATGTCATGCCAAAAGAACTTAACCCATGTTACCACTGTAATCTAATATAATGAAGACTAATGTTTTCTCTGGCTGATAATCAGGACTAGTAAGCACAACCAATTTACACTATAGCTTACAAAATAAAAAAGCAATAGGTTTACTAAATATCCTAAGAATTTCTTCTACTCTTAACCAAAGAAAGTGCTATGTTCCAAATGAACTCCTTAGCCATCTAATTTCATATGATGCCAGAACTGGAAAAGATCCTAGCAAATATCCTTCCTAAGAGCCTCATCTTACACATGGGAAAGCCAAAGATCAGTAAGGTTAAATGATTTGACAAAAGTATACAGATAATTAATGGCAGAACAAAGGTCAAATGTAATGTTGAACCATTTCCCTTGAAGGAATCCATGTTGATTAATTTTCCTAAATAAACTGATATAATACATAAGTCTGATTTGTGGATCAGTCTATTACTTTGAAACAAAGGACGACTTTAAATGTTTTCAACTTGCCATCTTTTCTATCATATCATTGTTTAATTGCAAAATTGACTATTCTGTTGGTTGAAGGAAGCTGACTTTTCTCTGAATGCCAATAAAATTGAGAATCCTTACCATTTTTCCCAGTGAAACAGTAATCCTAAAATGAATGTGAATAAAAACAGAAAGAGAACTAAATCTTTAACATTATAAGGTCTGGAATATTTCCCTCCTTGAATTCTAGGTCTAATATTTCTACTTCTATCTCTTGTTCAGATGGCGCTTCTGATGCTGTCAAGACTATGAAGACAACAGACCACAGTCTTTCTCATTTTATTTCTTCCCCAGGCTCAATCAGTAAGAGTCTTTAAAATCACTGCAACATAAACTAGTGACTCAAAACCCCTGGCAATTTTGTGATTATCTATTTATTTATGTGATCATTTGATTAATGTCTGCTGAACCCACTAGACAGTAACCTCTTGGAGGCAGGGTATGCATCTTTTCAGTACTGCTTTTCCAGCTCATAACACAGGAGGCTGGAAAACTCAAAATTTTGATATACTGTTTTTTTGAATGGATGCATCCCTTTAAAGCGTGGCGGCCAGATCAGCAGTCTCAGGATTACTCAGATACATGTTAGTAACATAAATTCGTAGACCTCACCCCAATAAGACTCCACTACTGCTGAATCTAAAACTCTGAGTCTGGAGCTCAGCAATCTGTGTCTTAGCATTCCCAATGATTCCCAATCATTCCCAATGATATACTAACACTTGAGCACCACTATAATAATAAATGAATACCACTTACCCAGCCATGAGTTTCTGCTTGCTGGCCAGCAATACATCCCTAGAACTCTGTTGATTCCTTCACTGAAAGCAAAGGCTAATCACTAACTATGGGTAGCTACACAAACCTGGCATGAAATAATGTTGGAAGACAGCAAATCACTCTCTGGATGTTGGGGGGAAAACCCAGCTTCTAGGTGTTGTATTCTTATGAGATTATATCCTTTTCTACAAAATCTAATAAATCCTCTCTCCTTTGAGACAACTGAGCTGAGTTCTTACTGCTCACAACCAGGTCAGGAATTTGTCTATACATAGCTTAGGAAGGAGTGATAACCTAGACACAAGGGCTGGTACTCCTATCTCTGGTGTCTTAGACACATAGATATTACCCTCTCAGTAATGCATACTCTAGATATAATCAAGTGAGGGAAAAGCTGCACTTTAACTCCTGATAGTCTTACCTATGCAAATTTAGAAAGAAAGGTTTCATTCTCCTTAAGCCCTTCAGCCACCCTGGTAAATATTCATTAATATCCAAGCTGAAACCTAATTTTTTTCTTGGAGCAAGTCAAGTCCAACTGGAAGATACTGTCATTGGCCTTTCTCTTTAGAAGGTTCATAAACACTAACCAGAAAACCTGTTAGCCTATATAGGACACTTTCTGCCTCTTTAACTGGTTAATACACCCACCATATACCTAGCCACTTGCCACTTATAGTATACTTCTCTCCTGATTTTTCAACAACTGACTGTATTGAATTTCAGTGAATTGCTAAAAGGCTAGATATATGTTTCTGTCATTTTTCTCTTCCACATCATTGAAACTTTCAAAATAATTTGGCTTGAGACAGAAAGATTAGCATCCTTGAAAGATGATTTAATAATATATTAATAAATGTGCATATTAGATTTAACTTGTCAAATCAAAAACTTCAAAAGAAAATCCACAACAAACATATATAATTTATTTTATTTGCATTTATTAGAGAGAGTACTGGCTAAGGAAGTAGATTCTACTATTTCTGAGTAGGCTAAATTGGTTTGAAATAATCTCTGTATGTTCCCTTTTTATTTTTTCCCCAACTCATCCAATAGAAACAACCAGGAAAAAAAATAAGCCATTTTTCTTGTGGTTCTGTTTTATCCCTTCTGTTACTTTGTTTTATTTTATTTTATTTTTATTAAATTGATTTATTTATTTTCAGAAAAACAGTATTCATTATTTTTTTTACAACACCCAGTGCTCCATGCAATCCGTGCCCTCTGTAATACCCACCACCTGGTTTATATAGAACCTGAAAGTCTCTGGAAAAGGGTAATGTCTGTTTGTTACAGATCATTTTTAAAATTCCATTTTGAATATTCCTAAAAACATTTACACACAAAGATACATCAAATTCCTAGGTATATTAAATTGTCTTTTAATGGTTTTAGAAATTCCATTTATGATTAGGTCAGCATAAAGTCATAGATACCAGATAATATAGGAGCAAATAAATATATCATGGGCAACAATTTCATCACTTAAGAAATCAAACTGGTGAACTGTTTTCAGACAATGTTAGCAGAAAGAGTGTTTTACTTGTATTACTGTGAAGTTATGGATCATACTTATAAAAGGAAATCTGCTGATCTGGGCTTTCAAGTGCATTATCTGTAACTGTGATAGTTTACCAGAGAGACACTTATTTAGCTGACTGGGCTGAGGCTAGACTCACTCGTTCTCATCAGCCCCTCTATATTTGTGCCATTTCACCCTTGGACTGATATCACATCAGTCAGTGCTGTTTTGTAAATTGAATTTTATGCTTTCAAATAATACAGGACTAAAGTAATGTGATGAATAAGGAACTGAAAAAGAAGACTGATCAGAAATGGGTAACAGATTTTTAAACGTTAAGACTAGTGTGAGCTATATTACATTCCATTTATTTCAGCACTTTGCTCCTTTCATAACCAGTATTCCTTCAGGTAATACATTTAAGGAATACCATGATCTAACAATGCATTTGAATACTGGGATCTACCACTGTTAACTGAAGTGGCTGGGGTAAGGCTCCAGGATACAATAAAGACCTGAAAGTGAAAAAAAATGTAAACAGCAATGCCTTAGTTGGCAAAAGCACAGAAAAAAAATGCCATGCTGGAAAACATCTATAGTTAATGCAAAGGTGAAACAAGAATGTTCACATGAATCAATGTTCATTAAGACCAGTTCACTACAGGTAAGTCCCCTTGCTGGTTTACTTTGTTTACTTCATACAGAATTGTGTAGACGACAGAGTGGTTTAGCCTCCAAACTGGTAAGAACTAGATTGGATTTCCTTCACTCATCTGCAAAGACTGACAACAAAACCAAAGAGCAACATGTTAAATTGTCAGTCTGTAATAACAAGGACTCTATTTGTCTTGTGAAATTCTGTAATTCTAGTCTCTAGAACAACGTTTGGGACATGGTATAGACCCGGCAAGGGGGCGGGGAATACTTTTGATCAATAAATGTTAAAGTAATGTGAAAAAAAAAATGGGGGATATTTTTCTTTTAAAAATGTCTTAGACTAGGGACGCCTGGGTGGCTCACTTGGTTAAGCAGCTGCCTTCGGATCAGGTCATGATCCCAGTGTCCTGGGATCGAGTCCCACATCGGGCTCCTTGCTCGGCGGGGAGCCTGCTTCTCCCTCTGCCTCTGCCTGCCATTCTGTCTGCCTGTGCTCTCTCTCTCTCTGATAAATAAATAAAATCTTTTAAAAAAAAATTAAAAAAAATAAAAATGTCTTAGACTCAAACATAGAATGTTACTGGGTCTTAGGCAACAATGGATATTTACAGCAATTAAATCAAACAGCTGCTGATTGTTACATAATTTGCAAAGTTGACAACAGGAACCTTTTGGAATTGATACCATTTTTCCTTCTGAAGGTCTAAGAAATAGATTTTTCAAATGAAAAATGGGAGTCAAGGAATCTGCAAAAGTGAGTCTAAAGAAATACCAATAAAAAGTACTCAAACCTCTACCATAAAAATTTAAGAACATCAACCACTTTAATTAAAAGAAGTGACTTTTCTTGGTAAAAGGATAGTTAATCTTTAAATCCGGTCATTTTAATGGGCAAATTTGGCATATATCTGAGTTCACAATATAGTTTATAATAAGAAATAATAATTACTTAGCACTTAAGAGTTTGTGGAGTTTCTCAGAAAATTAACTCAGTAAATGACATGTATTTGGAAACAACCATGCTACTACCATGCATACCAAAAAATGCTACACAGACATCATGCTGCTGTTCAGTCCATCAATTTGGACTGAATCCCTACTATGTGCACAGCCCAGAGTCAGAAGTGCTGTGCTACCAGGATCAATGATGGTTCATCCATGATTGTGTCTGTACGCCAGCATTAACATTTTCTGCTATCACCCAAATGAATACTGGCCTCTTTATGTGACATTTAAATAAGTAAAAGAGTATAGCAAATTGAGGATTACCTCACATTTATTTAGCAGCCCAGTTTCTTGTAGTCGTGACCAGATGCTCTGTATTCGTCCAGCATGCTCAGGATGGGTGGTGGAATTGCCACAAATGCACTGGTGTTTCAGCATCAGGGGGTCGTAGGCAATTCCTTCAGGACAAAGAAAACACTCGAGACTGAGTAAGGATACAAGGTAATGACACGTTAGATGACAATATGACTATTCCAAAAAAGATATTCTTTTAAAAATAAATTTACAAATAGCGAAATAGTACATATTTGCAAATTACTAGCATATAAGAACTATTTAGTCCTGTGTATCTGGATATAAATGCAAAGAAGTTTAACCCATGGATTAATCAGTACTCAGACCCTAGCTTAGTAAATCTGTAGTGATGAAGATTATAATATTTTAAGAAACTTCATATTTTTTTAAAAACTATAATTTTACCAGTATCTTAGGAAGTATGTTTAGACAGATAATTCAGTTAAGGTCAAAATTTTATCACTGAACCCACAAAATAAGCTGATTCTTTAAGTCATGAATTAATTTCATGAATAATTCTAGCTTCACACTAGATCAGGCCTTGTAGTAAACTAGAAAACTTTACAACCACTTGCCTACTCTGCTTAGCAAGTCCTTCAGAGTTGTGCAGTTTCCTCCCTACTTATGGTGTTTTTCTCAAAATTTATGCCAATCTGTAAGCAATATGGATACTGTAGACCTTATAATATTGTGGGACATTTGAAGGGTTTCTCTAAAAAAATGAGAAAGTAAAAAAAAAAAAAACAGTGAATAAATTAATTGTACTACCTTCAGTAGAGATTCCACAGATACTTAATTAATCAAATCTGCTTTTAAATTATCATGAGTTAACATTTCATATTTTAGTTAGACCCTATGATGAGAAAGATTTTTAAAACTCTGATGAAACAAACTATTATGGATACATAAAATAGGGCTTTTAAAAGCAACAAATTATATGATAATTATAACTCTGGTTAATTTTGAAAAGACTTCTACCCTTAGTCCAATTCCTTGGGGGAAAAACATGTTACTTACAAAACTGCCTGACATAAGAAATCATTTAACCAATCAAATATTCCAAGAAATTACCATAGAAATACATTATCTGGGGGCATGGAGTGAGGGCAGAAGAACTCAAGATCAAAATCAAAGGGCAAAAATAAGTATCTGTTCAAGAACAGATGAAGACCAGTAATTTGTATTGTAAAGTAAGTTTAATTAATGCATTTTATTTACTTTTTGACTTACAATCTCATGTCAGAGGAATGTTACTCAAGAGGAGAAAATATTTATCTCTGAATTATTAAAATTATGCAGAATAATGACATTAGTATTTTGAAATGATGTAAAAATTCTAAGAAAAAAAATGTTACTTTGCTGGTTCAAATAATATCCAATCCTAATACCCAAATGCCTTCAAAATACATCCCTATGCCACTGACTCACATTTTCATTAGTGCTGATCGCTCTTCTAAGCAGTACACTTGCACACTTGTCTATGCAACTGCCATCCAAAATCTCCATTTGGATGTCTCATAGTTTTTATAAAGTAAGAATGTCTCAGATTTGAGTTTATGTATCTTAAGCCAAACACAGTGTCCCTCACTTAAGTAAAAGACATCATGAGCCACCATTGCTCAAGCAAGAAACCTCAGTATCCTCTGGACAATTCCTCTCCAAAGAACCAACAAATAGTGTTTGTTTTCCCTTCAAAATACAGCTTGAATCACTCAATTATCTCTAGCCCAAATCACACACAATCCAAGGTACTATTATCTCTAATCTGAACTCCTAAAGTGTTGTAACTGGCTACTTGACTTTATTCCATTTGCCACACCACAGCTACCTTTGCTTAAATCCTCTCTTTTTTCACCATGATAAGTGTACTCTTTAATCCCTATCACCTGTTTCAACCATTTTCCCCACCAACCTCCCCTCTGGTAACCATCAGTTTGTTCTTTATAGTTAAGTCTGTTTCTTGGTTTGTCTTTTTTTTTTCTTTTTTCTTTCCTTTGCTTGTTTGTTTTGTTTCTTAAATTCCACATATGAATGAGACTACAGTATTTGTCTTTCTCTGACTTATTTTGGTTAGCATTATACTAGCTCCATGATAGTTGCAAATAGCAAGATTTCATTTTTTATGCTGAATAATATTCTATTGTATATATATATATTCTATATATATCTATATACAATATACTATACAATGTATATATGTATTCAATACACAATATATACAATATATATTCAATGCACCATATGTGTGTGTATACATATATACGTGTATATGTATATATGTATACACGTATATATGTATACACACACATGTTTTCTTTATCTTTTCATCTATTAACGGACACTTGGGCTGCGTCCACAGTTTGGGTATTGTAAATCATGTTGCAATTAACGGGTGCATATATCCTTTTGAATTACTGTTTTTGGTTTTTCCTGGGGGTAAATATCCTCTTGTGTGATTACCAGATCATAAGGTAATTCTATTTTTAATGTTTTAAGGAATCTCCGTACTGTTTTTCACAGTGGCTACACCAGTTTGCATTCCTACCAAGAGTGCAAGAGGGTTCCTTTTTCTCCACATCCTCACCAACAACTGCTCTTTCTTGTTTTGTTTTAGCCATTCTGACAGGGGTGAGGTCACACCTCATTGTAGTTTTGATTTGCATTTCACTAATAATGAGTGTTATTGAGCATCTTTTCATATGTCTGGTGGCCATCTCTGTGTCTTTGGAAAAATGTCTGCTCATATTGTTTGTCCATTTTTAAATTGAATTGTTTCTGGGTGTGGATTTGTATTAATTCTTTATATATTTTGAATACTAAACCTTTATTGGATATGTCATTTGCAAATATCTTCTTCCATTTAGTAGGTTGCCTTTTAGTTTTGTTGATTGTTTCCTTTGCTGCACAAAAGGTTTTAATTTTGATGTAGTCCCAACAGTTTCTTTGCGTTTTTATATTTCTCTTGCTTCAGGAGACAAATCCAGAAAAAAGTTGTCAGAGAAATTACTGCCTGGGCTCTCTTCAAGGATCCTTATCGTTTCAGGTCTTACATTTAGGTCTTTAATCCATTTTGAGTTCATTTTTGTGTATGGTAAAACAAAGTTGTCCCATTTCTTTCTTATGTGACAAAGCTGTCCAGTTTTCCCAATTATCATTTGCTGAAGAGACTTTTTCTTTTTTTTTTTTTAATTTTATTTATTTATTTGACAGACAGAGATCACAAGCAGGCAGGGAGGCAGGCAGAGAGAGAAGGAAGCAGGCTCCCCGCTGAGCAGAGAGCCCGATGCGGGGCTCGATCCCAGGACCCTGAGATCATGACCTGAGCCGAAGGCAGAGGCTTTAACCCACTGAGCCACCCAGGCGCCCCATGAAGAGACTTTTTCCCATTGAATATTCAGTCTTCTTTTGTCAAACATTAATTGACAATATAATTTGGGGTTTATTTCTAGGTCCATTTTTAAGCCAGTACCATACTGTTTAAATTACTACCACTTTGTAACATAACTTGAAATCCAGTATTGTGATTCCTCTGGTTTCATTTTCATTTCTCAAGATTGCTTTGGATATTTGAGGTCTTTGTGGTTCCACACAAATCTTGGGATTGTTTGTTCTAGTTCTGTGAAAAATGCTGTTGCTGCTTTCATAGGGATTACATTAAATCTGTAGTTTGCTTTGGGAAGTATAGGCCTTTGTGTTTGTTCTTCCAATTCATTAGCATGGAATGAATTGCATTCATTTCTTTGCATTGCCTTGAGTATCTTCCATCAGGGTTTTATAGTTTTCAGAGTACAAGTCTTTCACCTCTTTAGTTAAGTTTATTCCTAGATATTTTATTGGCTTTGGTGCAGTTGTAAATGAGACTATTTTCTTACCTTCTGCTGTATAGGAATGCAACAGATTTCTGTACATTGATTTTGCTTACTGAACTCATTTACCAGTTCTAATCAATTTCTGGAAAAGTCTTCAGGTTTTCTATTTATAGTATTATGTCATCTTCAAATAGTGAGAGTTTTACTTCTTCCTTACAAATTTGGATTCCTTTTATTTCTTTATGTTATCTAACTGCTGTAACTAATACTTCCAGTACTATGTTGCGTAAGAGTGGTGAGAGTAGATATTCTTCTCTTGTTCCTGACTTAGGGGAAAACCTCTCAGTTTTTCACCATTGAGTATGATGTTGACTGTGAGATTTTTTGTTTTTATTTTTTGTTCTATATTATTAATTTGAGAGAGAGTAAGAGAAGGGGAGGACCAGAGGGAGAAGCAGACTCCCTTCCCACTGAGTAGAGAGCCCAATGCAGGGCTCGATCTCAGGATGCTAGGATCATGACCTGAGCTGAAGATAGATCCTTAACTGACTGAACAACCTAGGTGCCCCTTCTGTGAGTTTTTCACATAAAGCCTTTACTATGTTGACATATAATAGACCTATTTGGCAGATCTACTTGGCAGAGGGGTTTTTATCATGAATGCATATTGCACTTTCAAATGCCTTTGACACAGTGAAATAATTACATAGTTTTTACCTATTATGGATGTGATGCATTGCATTGTTTTGAGAATAGTGAACCACCCTTGCATCCTGTGATTAAATCCCACTTGATCATAGTATATGACTTTTTTTAATGTATAGTTGGGTTCAGTTTGCTAATATTTTGTTGAAGATTTCTCCATATATATTCATGAGAGATACTGGCCTTTAGTTCTCTTTTTCTATGATGTCTATCTGATTTTGGTATCAGGGTGATACTGGCCTCACAGAATTAATTGGGAAGTTTTCTTTCCTATTCTATTTTCTTGGAATACTTTGTGAAGAATAGGTATTAACTCTTCTTTAAAAGTTTGGTAGACATTCTGACTGGTGTGAGGTGGTATCTCATTGAGGGTTGGATTTGTATTTCCCTGATCCTGAGTGATGTTGAGCACTTTTGGCAAGGATGTGGAGAAAAGGGAACACTCCTACACTGTTGGTGGGAATGCAAGCTGGTGCAGTTACTCTGAAAAACAGTATGACAGTTTCTCAAAAAGTTGAAAACAGAGCTACCCTACCACCCAGAAATTATACTTCTTGGTATTTACCCCAAAGATACAAATGTAGTGATCTGAAGGGGCACATGCACCCAAATGTTTACAGCAGCAATGTCCACAATAGCCAAACTGTGCAAAGAGCCTAGATGTCCATCAACAGAGGAATGGATAAAAAAGATGTGGCATTTATATATGTAATGGAATATTATGCAGCTATCAAAAAATCAAAATCTTGCCATTTGCAATGACATGAATAGAACTAGAGGGTATTATGCTAAGCAAAACAAATCAGTCAGAGAAAGACAACTGTCATATGATCTTACTGATAGGTGGAATTTGAGAAACAAGGCAGAGGATCATAAAGGAAGAGATTACTGATTCAATCTCCTTACTGATAAATGGTCTATTCAAATTTTCTATTTATTTCTGCTTCATTTTTGGTAGGTTGTATGTTTCTAGGAATTTATCCATTTGTTCTAGGTTGTCTAATTTGTTGACATAGAGTTTTTCAAAATACTCCTCTGCAATTGTCTTAATTTCTGTGGTGTTGGTTATTTCTTTTTTATTTGTGATTTTGAGTCTTTTCTCTCTCTCTCTCTCTCTTTTGGATCAGTTTGATTAAAGGTTTATTAATTTTGTCATCTTTTCAAAGAACGAGCTCCTGGTTTCATGGATCTCTTCTATTGTATATGTTAGTTTCTATATCATTTATTCCTGCTCTAATCTCTATTACTTCCTTCCCTCTGCTGGTTTAGGATTTTGATTTTTGTTCCTTTCCTAGCTCCTTTAGGTGTAAGATTGGGTTGTTTGAGATTTTTCTTGCTTCTCATGGTAGGACTGTATTGCTATTCACTTCCCTCTTAGAACTTTTTTGGTGCATCCCAAAGGTTTTGGAATGTTATGTTGTCATTTTCATTTGCTTCCATGCAATTTTTTATTTCTTCCTAGATTTCTTGGTTGACCCATTCATTGTTCTGTAGCTTGTTATTTAATCTCTGTGTATTATTTGTGGTCTCTCCAGATTTTTCTTGTGGTTGATTTCTAATTTCATAAAACTGTGATCAGGGAAGATACATGGTATGACTTCAATCTTCTTTAATTTCTTGAGGCTTCTTTTGTGGCCTAACTTGTGATCTATTCTGGAGAATGTTCCCTGTGCACCCAAAAAGAATGTGTATTCTGCTGTTTTAGGATGGGATGTTCTGAATATGTCTGTTAAGTCCATCTGGTAGAGCATGTCATTCAAAGTCACTGTTTCCTTGATTTTCTCTGGAAAATCTGGATGATCTGTCCTCTATGTAAGTGGGGTGTTAAAGTCCTCTACTATTATTGTATTACTATTGATTATTCTATTTTTGTTTTATGTATTTGGGTACTATCATGTTGGGTGCAAAAATATTTAAAATTGTTACATACTCTTGTTGGAAGTTTAACGTTTTCAACTATAATTTCAAACTACATAAAAGATATATTAATGATAACAGACACAAAAAATACAGCATCTCTCATTGTGAAAACGTGTTTTCTTAAGACTAGAGATTTTAATCAAGTTGGTTAATTTTTCTATTTCATCTCTTGACATATCTAACTTTAGCTCCATAATACTGTTTCTCTTTTAATAACATTTTCTCCATAAACCACTGCAAAAAATGTAATAAAACAGGTTATGGTAGCTGGAAGTTATTGCCAAGTATCTGGAGATTATAATACAAAGTCCAGAAGCTCTTGGAAAGACACCTGAATTTAAGGAGAAATAAATAAAGTGTGGAACTCTAAACATCCACTTACTCATCTTAATGATGTAACAATGAGGTGTTACCAGGTAGAGTGCAAGGTAAGACTTTAACCTCATCCTTCATCTCCATTCCTTTCCTCTATCTTTTATTCAGAAACAAAGATTTTCAGTGTGAGAAATAAGCCTGCCCTTTTCATTGGGATTCATATGGAATTCTACTTTTCTTTGACTCTTTCTGCCCTACTGGTTACCGTTTGCAACATAAGCCAATGGATCAATCTCTCTCTCTTGATAAATTTTAACAAGAGTTAAATAAGGATTTGGAAAAATATACACAGGAGTCTTATCATAAAGTCTTTACTGTATTTTAAAGCCTAGAAGTTTATTTTCCATCAAAAAAGATTTTACTACATTTTCTAGATATGCTTAGACTCTACTTTCTCTGGCATTCAGTTTTATTAAATGAGATGTTTTTGAAGCACCTACTATCTATTTTTTCCTTTTCTTAATCATTATTTGCAGTTAAGTCATTATTTATCCACAGAAACCATTCCTGTTTAAAGGTTTATACCCAGTGTCACATTACACTGTTAGGTTGGGTCTATTTCAGTCTATGAGTTAAGCTGAGTCTAGAATCTTTATTCCTAAAACACCTAATCCTGATTCCTAATTCTTAACATTCAACTTCGTATTTTCTTTCTGGCAATTGCCTGAGGTTTTACACCTTCTCAAGGTATCTGCTCAACAACATTTATTTAATATCGTACAGGGCCAAAGGACAGAAATTTAACAGGATACATATAGATAGCATGATATCTTTCCTGAAAGATGTAAATGCAATAAATAGTCACTGGATGTTCATTATGATCTGGGTGCCAGAAATTTTTTTTTTTTTTTTTTTGAGAAAGAGCACTCTTTTTATTGGAGAGGGCTTTTCATATGACCAACAGATGAAGGCAGCCCAGTGGGCATCCTGCATATCACACTCAAAAAGGAACATAGGAGTGGTCTACTAGAGACAGAGCTTCTCAAGTGTGCTTCCTTGTATTTTTTATAAGGAATATTTTCCTTATTTTTTTTTAAGTCTTTATTTGTTACTTTCTTTCTATGTTCTCTTATGGCCATCAGACCAGCTTCTATACAGATTGCCTTGATGTTGGCACCAGACAGGTCATCTTTAGCCATGATCAAGTCGTCCACAGTTACATTATCAGCTAGCATTATCCTGCTTGTGTGGACCTCAAAGATGTGCTTTGTAGTGTTTTCTTTGGGGAGGAAGAACTCAATCTTTCTGTCAATGCAGCCTGGTCTAATAAGTGCTGGATCCAAACTTCCTATTTGGTTTGTGGCCATGATAACTTTCATGTCACCCCTTGAGTCAAATCCATCCAACTGATTCAACAGTCCAAAACTGTTCATTGAATTCCTTTCTTACCACTGGCATTTTAGTCATACCTTTTTGTTCCAATTGCATCAATTTTATCAATAAACAGATGGATGGTACATGTTCTTCAGCAATGCAAAACAATTCCCAAATGAGTGCCTAGGCATCACCTAGGTACTTCTGAGTAAGTTCAGGGCCAACCACTTTCAAGTAAGGGGCTAAGGTTTGGTTTGCTACTGCTTTGGCTAATAAGGTTTTACCTGTGCCAGATAGATCATATAATGACCTCCTTTGGCGTATTTATACCCATTTCTTCATCAATATTCAGGATGAGTAGAGAGGAAGCTCCAGTTTCCTGAATTTCCTGGATTTGGTTGACCAACCCCCCAATATCAGCATAGGTTTCCTGAGGGCTCTTTTCTACCTTCATCACTGTGACCAAAGGATCCCTGTCAAACATGAGCATCCCAATGATGGCATGTAGCCAGTGGATGAGTATGACTGAGCAGCCTGGTTCCAGCAGATGTTGTCTTTTTCAAAGCAAAGAATGCTAACGTAGTGCTCTGAACCCACAGATATAGACATGATGGCATTATGGTCACCAGTGATCTCTTCCAAGGTTCCTAGCAATGTGAGGTCCCTCTCAGATCACCCATCTGATCTTTCCTCCTCTTACTTTTCTTCTAAAGGCTTCATTTTTTCCTGGTTTCTAATGAATTCTTCCTCCATGAGAAGGTAGTCTTTAATTCTAACTTCAACAATTTTAACAGGCACTGAGTATGAGGTGTCACCAGTGCCAGCTTGCTGGCAGCATCTGGTCCCTTTGTTTCTTCTTCTTTCTCCCACTTTAGTTGGTACAGGAGGTTTGGATTTCTTGGTTTTTTTTTGTCCTTGTCACGTTTCTTGCCAGCTCCAGGGCCATGAGCACCACTCTGACTCTGATCCATCTTGCTTCAGCCACTCGAATCCTGGGTGCCAACAATTTCATTTTATTACACTTAATTCATGATCTAATAGTCAAGATGAGGCATGTATAAATATAGTTACATGACATGTTTCTTAAAAACTCCATATAGTAAAAAAGAAAAAAAAAATGTACGGGGCTAGGAGGTCAACCTCTTAAAAATATTTTTTCAAAAACTTTAAAAAGACCTGAAATGGGTGGAATTACTAAAATGGATATTAAATGCTATCTTGAACCAAGGGTCATTTCTAATAACCTCCACTTCATACCTACAGTTAGCTATTACACTTTTTATTCATAATTCTAGTCTATCCATAATTCTAGTCTATCCATAAGTCTATCCAAAAGTCTATTATACTTTTTATTCATAATTCTAGTCTATCCACTTCATAGCTACAGTTAGCTATTATACTTTTTATTCATAATTCTAGTCTTGCCTTTTTGTTCTTTTTTCTTTTCTTTTTTGAAGATTTTATTTATTTATTTATTTATTTTACAGAGAGAGAGAGAGAGAGACAGTGAGAGAGGAAAGAGAAGCCAGGGGACAGGGAGAGGGAGAAGCAGGCCTCCCACTGACTAGAGAGTCCAATGCAGGGCTCAATCCTAGGACCCTGGAACAATGACTTGAGCCAAAGGCAGATGCTCAACAACTGAGCCACTCAGGCACCCCTTGCCTTTTTGTTCTATATCTACTGTACTCTTTAAATTCTAATATCTATAATACTTGTTATAGTATCTTTCAACAGGCACATGTAAATGAAATTACCTGTTTAATTATTAATTGAGAAACTTGATTTGTCCAGCAAAAAATAAAAAATATCCAAAAATGATTGTTTAAAATTTGCTAAACTATGTCTCTGAGTAGATAAAAAGAATTTCTAAGACTTATAATTTTTATGTAAATCATCCTATCAAGAGTATCAGACATCTAAAAAGGAAATTGTTGGAAGAAATCCCACCTTAGGCTTTCCAACTAATACTGTATGAGCTAGTCTGTTGAAACCTAGGAACTGAACTAGTATTGCCATTCAACAGCATAGCCAAAGAGGAGATTCAACCAGCATATAATTGGAAAAAAGTCAAATCAAACAGATTCACTATACTTGCCTGCAAATACCTAGAAAGATTTCTCTATATTCAAGAATGAGTGAGCAAAGACAAACAAAAAAATACAAACAAAACCCAGGGCCTATGAGAATAAACTACAGAAACTGTAAAGGGAACATCATTCCTACTAGTTAGATCACTGACTATGATTTACTATAGGAACCAAAATAAAATTTTAGAAAGCTTTTTGACATCCTCAAATGTCAAAAGACATTGGCCCTATAAAATCTACACTGCAGGCAACAAAACAGGAATTTACATTTCAAGAAACCAAATCACTGCTACTGAATATAAACTTAGAGATGTACATAAGGAAAGGAAAATACAGAAGTCAGAGAAGATGTAGCTGAACAAAAAGTTGTGATTTCCCTCAAGGAGGAATTCACAGTAATTAAATGATAGGAATAATTAAAGAATTTTTCCGTAACTAGAAAGAGACATGTATATGAGCATGTAACTGCAAATGTTCATCATAAATATGATTTGTTTGTTTAATTAACAAGACAAAGAAAACATACTATAAGGCTACAGAAAAGAATTAACAGGCAGCCCAGAAAGGGACTTCATACCAGTATGAATTCAGACTTCCTGTCAAAGCTAAACTGAAACTGTCCAAATGCTTAAGCATTTGTCCATATTTCTAGACCTTTCAGACAAAAAGAGATGTGCCCCAATAACTCTGTGTCCAAGTATGTGTGAAAGTAACAAGGATGACACTGTCAGACATAAAAAAGCCAAAAAATTAAAAATATAAATATATATAAATATGTATAGATTATATATTTACTTATAAATACATATGCTATATGTTATGATATATAATATATGTGATCAAGTTCAATTAATCATCTGAATAAACAAAATAATTATTTTTACCATCTTCAGTGAGATTTAGATGAGCAATTTTTCAAAGAGTTTTTCAGGAGAAATTTCAAGCATGTATACTGGAAGATGTTAATTTCAAAACTGATTATCTTCCCAAAAGAAATTTTCCTTACTCATAAGCTTAAGGCATTTTCCCAAAAGAAATTAACCTCTCCATTCTGATATAGGTGGTCAGAGAAGTTGCTCTGAGAGGTCTTAAAGTACACACACATACACACACACAATTACACATAAGCTTACAAATACACACATACACAAATATGAATACAAACACACATATAACTTTTCTTCTGTTAAAGACAGTCACAAAGGAAGAGGAAAACATACTGAAGATAAATCCATATTTTACTTATGGTTACCTCTCAGTGATGGAATAATGGGTGATTCTCCTATACAGTTTTCTAGATTTACCAAATTGCCTTCAATGAACATATATCCTTTTTCTCTAGTTAATAAAAATATGCTACCCCAAAATTTCACTTAATGTACTAATGATATTTTTTGTAAAATTTTAGGTAATTCATGTCTAATCACTCTCATTTCATTCAGTTGTTCATTTGTTTGTTGATTTACTTGTTTATTATACGGTAAATATATACACTAAGCATTTTCCATGTGCTAGCCATGTACCTAAGTACTGGCAACAGAGAAACAGAAAGACAGTCTCTTTCCTCATGGAGAGCCCACTGGAACACAATGCCTGAAATAAATAATTACAGCATTTGAGGAAAAATCCAGTTTGTTATGAGAGATCAGAATAGATTTAATTTGGATTTAGCTGACCAAGCAAGGTATCCTGAAGGAAATAACATATAAACAAAAACAGGGATTAATTGGAGCCTGACGAGAGAAAATATCTTTCATAGGAAGGAAGGAAGGAAGAGAGGGAGGGAGAGATGGAGGAAGGTAGGCCAGTGCTGCTATTCTCATACTGAAATGTTCAAATGTATTTCACTTTCCATCACACTGTTTTACCCACTAAGGACCAGTTTAAAAATTCTTTTAACTAAATTATTTTTAATGGCTTTCATAATGCTGGTTTAGTTTGAGTAATATAATCCTATTTACACTAGATACTAACTAACAAGATAATATCACAAAGAAAGAATTTCTCACAGATTCTGTAAAGCAGCCTAGGGCTGAAAGACAGAAGATCTTAAATTGTACGGGGTGATAGGAAAGATAAAACCAATCAACTCATTTGCCATTAAAATTTTGTTTCAGTGAATCCCATTTGGTACAACTATGTCATATACTATCAACGACCTGTTGTGAGTCATGGTCAAGCCTCATTTCTGTTAGGAACAGCTGAGCAGAAGAGACGGCTATGATAAAAAGACAAAATACACTGTCCTTTCCTGAATTACCAGAATTCATATACACAATAATTCTTGGCTTTAAACAGAACAGAAAACCCACCTCTTAAATTTAATATTATTTTTTTAAAAATATTATTACTCACTACAATGTAACATAAAATCCCTTTAAATGAATATGTGGCAACCTGGCTCTACAATACATTCTTCCTTAACACTAGCAGCATCATGATCGTAAGCTCTTCTTGTCCATCCTAGAAATATCCTTACCAGGCATTCTGTAAGGCCACCAGGTAGTCGCTACATATTAGTCCATTTCTTGGTCCATTCAAGTCCTCAGAGGAAACAAACTGAACACTTTAAGACTGAACACTTTATCTTTCAACAACTGACTGAATTCAGACAACTTCCTCTGGGAACACTGATTGGTTCTTTTCAAAAAGGGAGTGGTATGGCTGCTTTATCTGGCTGCTGAGAATCTACATGGAAGGTGTAAGTTTGAAAAGGTATGCTTTGAAAATTATGTGAGTTAACTATTAAATAATTTTTTAAGTTACAGCAAGAAGTACAGCTCTCACAGGACACGTGTGAGCAAATCACCTTTACGAATTATTTGTTTTCTACTCCTTACTTTTTAGTGGAACAGCTATTGAGTACATGAGACTGTGTAACTTTCTTTTGAAAAACAAACAAACAAACAAAAAACAAAGAAAAACTAAATGTTCCCAAGGAACATACTTGAATGTCACTTTTGATGTTTTTGAATGCATCTACAACAAATAGATATTAAAAAATCAGATAAAAAGGAATTTAATGCTACTTCTAAAAAGAAGTAAAGATACTTTTATGAGTTCACCTTTGAAATCAAGATCATTAGAAACACTAAAATCCTGTGCATTTTTTTTTTTTAAAGAGAGAGCAATCACACATATGCATGTGAGTAGGGGAAGGGGCAGAGGGAGAGGGAGAGACAGACTCCTAAGCAGATTCCATGTACCTGAGAGGGGACTCAATCTCATGACCCTGAGGATCGTGACCAGAGCAAAAAACCACTTAATCAACTGAACCACCCAAGTGCGCCTAAAATCCCATTTTTTTTAAGTGTTTATTTAATCACTAGGCAAGAAATGTGCCCTATCAAGTCCATTAAAGATGAAAATAATCTCAAGTTCATTTTCCTACTTGTGTTTGGAATACAAACTCTGATAAATACTAGGATGCTGACATTGTAAGAAAGAAACTAATGATCTGAAATGACCCAGCATTTGGTTTGAATGATTAGGTTGTTTGTCATGCTTATGTTAATAGGTTTATAGTCTAGTCTTTCACCTGGATTTTTCTAAGCCCTAACAACTCTGTCCATCTGGCAACCCTGTTTTCCTCAAATTGTAGTATCATTCTAATATTCAAGGAACGTGCTTTATTCATATTGAAGGAACATCTAAAAGCAGAGGAAAGGCCAAAGCATGTCAGGAAAGGGTCACTGCTCTTAACTTAGAAAAGAAACTCAATCAATAGGATTTCAATAGCAGACAGTAAAATCCATGGGAACAGCACCATGAAACTTTATAATTAAAGTTCACTTAAAAATTAAGGAAATAATTTTGAGTGAGTGGGACTGTCATTATGATAAGATGATTACTGCTCTGTGTTCTCTGAAAGTTATAGGTAAATAAAAAATACTTTCAGGAAAAAGAACTTTAGAAGAATATAATTCTTGAAGGCTACCAATCTGAATGGCTACCAAAAGTATTCCTCTATATTATATATCTGGTTTTGAGCAAGCACTCTCTAAAAATGAAGGCGAGAACCAGGCATGACTGATCCAAGCAGCTTCTGCTGACACTGGGTTGTAGTCCTGGGTTTTCTGCGATACCAGGGCAGGTCTGCTATGTTCTCAGAAACAGAGGGATCCAAGGCAGTGGGTAATGTGGTGCAAGAAATATATGCAAATATACCCAGCCTATAATGCCTACGATGGAATGCTGGCTTGTGGTATAACACCTTATAAAAAGCAGTTCCTTTGCCTACTTATTAAAGAGGTCCATCAAAGTTAAATAACTTGGCCATTCCGTTCATTGATTTTTAAATAAGATGATATCAAGGCTTGGGAATGTGATTTTAGAAAAAGTGCTTTAACTTTTCCAAACACAAAGGGTTGCATGAGGTCACTAAAGCCACAAAAACAAACTCTGAATCCTGAAAATTGATTCAAAAATAAATCAGATAACCTGTGAGAGCCTTTGAGAGAAGGTGCACAAGAATATTCCCCTTACTGCATCCAAGTTATGGGCCCCTTAGGGATACAGTATCTTGCATTTGATCAGCCTCAAGTTTGAGAGCATGGATATCTTCTGGACCCCAGTTTTGTGACGACAGAAAGGAGTATTTATCCACATGGATATTTACAGCAGAGTTCCTTTGGAGAGTGAATAGCACCCCTTTTTTGTATATGTTCCAGACTTGACCTTCCTCTGGCCTTGGAATTATCTGGTTTGTTTTCCTCTGTAGCCAGGTTCTAAAATATCAAACACAGCTGTAGGCAAAGGAAGAGGCTGGTCAAATAGCCCACCCAGAGGTGCCATAATAAATAGAAATGGAACTAATGCATGTAGCATTAAACAAGGTTTGACTTGGCACCACTCTCTCCCAGGAGTCATTTGTATGGCAGGTCAGAAGAAAACAATGAAACAAACAAAACAACATGAAAAACAAACTGGGGGATAGGCACGCTTTAGAGTCAAATGAAGCTGAACATCATAAATTTCCTAGTGGCCACGACAACTAGGAGGAAAAGATGGAGGAACACTGCTAAAGAATGTTGTAGGGATTTTGTTTCCAAAAGGGACCTATGCACCTGTTGATGTGTTTTCCAGGCCCTTGAATGATAACAATTTATGAGGCTATTAATACTAAGCCCAAGATTTATCAGATGTGCTGTTTGTCTTGTGGCCAATATAACCTCATAAAATTTGGGTTGCATTGGGTTAAAACAGAGTGTTTTGCTATTGGAGTTATTCAGAGCATTTAAATCGCCTAATCCTACAAGAACGGTGCATTTAGCCTGCCTATTAGGGAGAGTCTTTAGGGATTCCTACCAGTTGCAGAGCCAGGCTGGAGGGGGGCGTCCATTGCTGGATGAGGTAAAATGGAGGCAGCAGGGGAGGAATGTGTCCTGGAGAAAAGACGATGTTTCTCTAATCCATCCATGCCAACCACAGCCAGCTGAGCTTGGTGCACTGAGAGCGCACGTGTGTGCTGGGGCTCCAGGAAGGGCTGTTGCCAAGAAAAGAGCACAGTAGAAAGAAACATGAGACAAGCATTGAGGGAGACACTGAGAATGACGTGTAAACAAATTAAGTTCATCAGGTCAGAGACATAATAAACGGTGTGAAGGAAAAAGAAAAAAAATAGAGAGAGAGAAAAAACAAGATCTAGTTAATAAATCCATTCAACAGATGTTTTCACACTGACTGCCAGGGCTGTCTGACTAGCTGAGGAGGAGGTGATGGCAGGAGGCCTGTCAATTTGAACTGATTGAAAGAAACAGACCTTTAACCTCAAGAGGAACATTGACTTAGATTCATTTCCTATCTTGATAGCAACGTTTTGAATATCGCTCTAGAATTTTTGCAACACAAAGTAGGAAAACAATTTAGCTGCTTTCAAATTGCCAATAAGGCTCAATACCGAAAATTCTATCTTGAATTTACTAATATTGCTAATAAAATTTAAGGGAGCCTAAAAATTACCAATTAAATGGCTATGTTTTAATACATTGCAATTTTCATATTATGGTATAATCTCAATACTATAAAATATATATATTTTATACATATATAAATATATATGTAATCTCAATATTATAAAAATGTTTAGTTTCTTTAAAGAGCATTAAATATATAATCTCAGTGATTTAACAATGTTAACATTCTTCATGCTTAAGTTATCAAATCCAAAAGCCAGGGTTTGGAAGTTCCTGGAAGATGCACTTAGGCTGCTTCTCTGTCTCTTAAAAAAAAAAAAAAAAAAAAAAAAGGCAATTAAGTTACGAAATCAAAGAGCCAGAGTTTGGAAGTTCCTGAAGATTCACTTAGCCTATTCCTCCATCTCAAACAAAGACAATCTCTAAAACGCAGAGGCAGCTAATTTACCTATCAATATTAAATAGAGAATATCTTCCCTCTTCTTTAAAATCAGGGAATTCATAACCTTCATGCTGCTTTTTATGCTTCTTTCCTTTTCCATATTCTGAACATTGAAAATAGCTGAACATTGATCCAAAAAATGATTACCACAGGCCACAGATAAAGAAACTGATATTCCAAAAGATTAATAAAGTTTTTTTTAAGTATAAGAGTAATATCTTCTAATTTTAAAATTTTACATGACTTTCTGCTTTGATCTACCTGGATAGCATTTTCTCTTTCAAGACTTGATACACACATCACTCCTCCTTAGTGAGGATTTGCCTTATCCTTCCTGTTACTAACCTAACCCAACTGCTTGTACCCAACATGCGCCATTATATGTGACACTTGTATTTCTATATAATGCAAGGCTTGTTACCTCCTAAGTGTATAAATTACCCACTTAGAATGCTAACAAATCTACATGCAACACAACTGTATTCAATGCATACTGCATCATTTTATATCATTACAACTTCCCCTGTATATGAGTTAATGCTACATATAAATGTGCAACTTATGATTATAAATATATAGTTATAGACCATAGGCTAAGACTACTCAGTTTTCAAAAAAAATAGTAATTATTTAAAATTAATTTTAAAATAAGTTATAGTTAACATATATGTCTATGTTGTTACTGCTGTTTTGCTCTAACTGAACCATCAATCAATTGGAAGACATTTGTCACATGCTCAGGCTTTGAGCACTGGGTTTGATAAGGATGGGTTGGTCAGGATTTAGTTCTAGTTATAATAGGTTTAATATTTTGACAGGAGTCTAACTCTCTTGTTTTCTTGAGTGTCTCCATCTTCAATACCCTGAGGATACAATAAATAGTAAGGTTGACATAGTCCCTTCTTTCATGGAGTTGATACTCAGAGGGAATGCAAATTTGTAATTATGACTTGGGGAATTTTCTGTGGGGAAAAGGGGCTTTGCTGCATATGATCTAAAATGCATGGGAAAAAATAGACCTGAATGTAATCTCCATCCTTTCTGTCTCTTCCTACTGTAACCTCTTTAACCCTCATCTAACCTAATGCTAAAGTCCGTTGATCGATCACCCTATTTCTAAGACAATCCATCGTATTCCTTCCTGCAAGAATTCTCTTCCAAATGCCCTCTGTAAGGAAGAAGTTGTCACAAAATTCTCTGAAAGAAATGAAGGTTTAAAGAACTTCCCCAGCCTGGCATTTGGGCTCTCTGACCTGAGGGTACCTGCATTCTCAACATTATGTTTTCTATTCCTTTTCTAGGTTCCAGCCAAATCCTAACTACTGTATAACAAATGTTGTCCCCAGGAGTACATTCTGATTATTATGTTGAGCCTTTTTTATGTTTATTACCTAGTTAGAATACAGATACTAAGTATTTCTAAGTATAATGCAATTATAAATATTATGAGTGCTATATAAGATAAGTGCAGAGTGCCATGAAAAAATGTAAAGAAATATCTGATACAGAGGTTGAGGCAACTTTCATTTAAGAATGTGATGTTTAATTTGAGTTGTGGAAGACAAGCTGAATACATGTTATAAGCAATCATAACACAGTAAAACCGAGGAACGACGAGTGAAAAATATAAGAAAATAGAGACAAGACAAAACAATTACCAAAGGACAATACTCTGAAATTATTTAGTGTTGGAGCCAAGAGATAATGAAGGAAATGAATGATTTCAGGATTATTTTTCTTCTGTACTTTTATGAGTCTTCCAAACTTTCTACATACCATCCGTATTAAAACTTTAATTAAGAAAAATAGTAAATGTTTTTAAAAATAAACAGTCGAGACTTAGACCCAAGAGCAGACATAGGTCAAATATTTTTGAACCTCTACTTCAAAAAGGACTAAAGAATAGAGAAAAGTCCGTTCACTTTCAAAAGAGTCGACTACATTATACACTTTTACAAATGAAGTATGGCTTTTAATGTATGGGGGAATCTTGACTATCCAGCAAGACACAATTTATTATGCTGCATATCTGACATCAAAGTATCACAAAATGGTAAGCCACTTTTATTTCAGATGGGTATTGCTCCTCAGCAATAAAAAAAATCCTGCTTGATGCTGAAAACTGAGGTAGTATTTTCCTATTATAGCTGGAATGGATTGAAGTGTTTCACTAAAGCTTTTATTTCTTTTAACAATTTTAATGGGAGATAATTTTGTCCATGGTTATTTTTCATAGTTCTAAGTATAAAAGTATATATTTCTCTGTTGTGTTGTCAGAAAAATAAAATGTTGAAGAGTACAAAACCCGTTGTTATTAAAATTAGATGGATACCCAAGTTAAACTTTCATCTATTGAGCCCGAATGAAAAATGCCCATTAAGTGAATAATAACTCTCTCACTTCAAGAAAGCATTTTTGTAATTTTTTTTTTTTAGATTTTATTTATTTGACAGAGATCACAAGTAGGTGGAGAGGCAGGCAGAGTGAGAGAGGAGGAAGCAAGTTCCCTGCTGAGCAGAGAGCCCGATGTGGGGCTTGATCCCAGGACCCTGGGACCATGACCTGAGCCGAAGGCAGAGGCTTTAACCCACTGAGCCACACAGCCACCCCAAGAAAGCATTTTTGATTAAAATTTTTAAATATACTATATTGAGTCTGTTTCCTCTTTTTTTTTTTTTTAAGATTTTATTTATTTGCCAGAGAGAGAGAGAGTGCACACACAAGCAGGAGTGGTGGCAGGCAGAGGGAGAAACAGGCTCCCCACTCAGCAAGGAACCCAATGCGGAACTCAATCCCAGAGTCCTAGAATCAGGAGCAGAGCGGAAGACAGATACCCAACCGAGCCACCCAGGTACCTCACTGAGTCTGTTTCTTAAGCATATATTAGTTGTTCTTTTTTCAGGTGATTTAATTGGGGATTTGGTTTCAATTGCTTACTTTACCAGATGGTCATTCTGGGAAATTCTTTCAGGTTACTGAGATGTGTAAGTCAACCTTCTGTTATATGAAGTATGTCGTCTAAGGCCACTATGCCTGAACATCATCTGTCTCCTCCCACTGATAAAAATTGTAAATCACCTTCACAGAGGAGTTATTACGTACCTATTTTGTAAATTCTTTTATAAATTCTCTTATGCCTAATAAGATGTCAATGTTACTGTGGTCTTGGCCTTTCTAAGTCATGGGAGACAGGGATTAAAAGTAGATAGGAAAGGTCTTGAAGTTCTCTGTATGAAAAGCACAATGTTCTCCCTTGGAGTGAAATATTTATTTGGGGGTGGATTGTTAACAGAGATTAAGAGGTAATAAAGCCCCTAGGCAGAGGCAAGTTGAAGGTTCTATTTTTTTGTAATAGCGGTGATTTTTCTTTACATGTGTTTGGTTTGGTTTTGCTTTCTTGTTGCCATTGCTCAGGGACCTATTTTATAACTTCTGTGTTTTTACTTTGTTTCAGACGGTTACATTTGGTTCCAGACATGTGGGTGGTTGCTAATTATGTGCTCTGATCAATATCATTATGCAACCTCAGCAACAGCCAATACAAAATTAAAAATTATACTGTTTAATCTTTGAAGTAATCATAGAAATAATCAGAATTATCTGAATTACTTTAATAAAAGATATGACCTGGAAGAAAAAAAAAAAGGTTCATGGGAAAATAATTATTAAAAACAGTTAAAATTCTATTTCCAAAGTTATTTCTTTAAATAATATATGTTCCTTCTTTTTTGGCATTATGAGCAAATTTAATTTCTTGATTCACAACATTTTGAACTTCAGAAGTCTCGCTTTTCAGAAAATTAGAATTGTAGATATCCCTAGAGCTTATCTTATAAAATGCCAAGGGCTGGTGGAAATTTACATCTTCTAAAGCCTTTGTATTATTCAGGATGGGTGTGTAAGTACTAGTTAACTTAAGACTTTTTATTAACATACATGTTAGTAATTTAAAAGTAGTTGCTAAATAAATAAAAATGATGCACATAACTTTAAAATAGACAAAAAAAATCTTGAAAAAGAGAAAGCGGAACCCCCCTGCACTGCTGGTGGGAATGCAGAACAAGTGCATCCACTCTGGAAAACCTCCCACTGAGAGGTTTCTCAAAAAGTTAAAACTAGAACTATCCTACAATCCAGCAATCACATTACTAGATATTTACCCAAAGAATGCAAAAATACTAATTCAAAGGAATCAAAGGGATACATGTGCCCCAATGTTTACAGCACTATTACCTACAACAGCCAAACCATGGAAACAGCCCACATGTCCATCAACTAATGAATGGATAAAGAAGTTGTGTGTGTGTGTGTGTGTGTGTGTATAAAATCTACAGTGGAATAATACTCAACCATAAAAAATGAAATCTTTCCAATTTTAACAGCAGGGATGGAGGTGGAGAGTATTATGCTAAGTGAAATCAGTCAGAGAAAGACAAACACCACATGATTTCACACATATGTGCAATTTAAGAAACAAAACAAACGAGTGAAGGGGGAAGAAGAGAGGAAAGCAAACCAAGAAACAGACTCTTAACTAGAGAGAACAAACTGATGGTTAACAGAAGGGAGGTAGGTGCGGGAATGGGTAAAATAGATGATGGGGATTACGGAGCGCCACGGTTGTGATGAGCACTAGTTGTTGTATGGAAGTGTTGAATCACTATATTGTATACCTGAAACTAATATTACACTGCTGTTAACTAACTGGAATTTAAATGAAATTTAAAAAAAGAAATAATTTAGATTTATGAAAATACACCATATTGATTTAAAAAAAAAAAAAAAGCAAAACCAAGAAGAAACCAACCTAAAGTATTTGGAGAAAAAATAATGGAGAAAAAAAGGAAGCACTGAAAAAGCTGAACAATATAATTCACAAGGAGATGCCAGAAACAAATCCCGAATCCCTGCCTATTATTGAACATAGTTGATGTGAAGGTACTCAATTTACCATTAAAAGGTAGAGAGTAAAAGTGAATTTAAAAGACAGAAAGGCTTTATTCTTTGGCAGAGCAAGTTTACATTAAAAGGTTCTATGAAGACATATAAAAAATACTTTAAAAGGGGGGGGGAGGGGGAGGAGAAACCTTGCACAGCCACATTGAAAAAGAGACAAAACAGACCTTATGAGAAAATATTAGAGAACATCTAAGGGTACGTATAAAATGATATGAAAGTTTAATTAAAAACAACAACAAATTTAAAACCTAGGAATATCGGCTCAAAATGTCAGGAGCATAAACTGGCAGGACTATAAAGAAAAAAATGAAAAATTCACATCATGGAAGGAGGTCATAACAAACTTTCCACAAAACAAAGTAGGTTACAGACTTGAATAACACAGTTCTCTAACTTAGAGATATATTAAATTTGTAAAAAATAAAATATATTCTTTCAAGGACATATGTACATAATTACAAAACTTACCCTATAATAAAGCAAATGTCAACAAGCTTTTAAAAATTAGTACTTATAATGGAGTATTATTCAGCCTTAAAAACATTGTGACATGTACAACAACACAGATGAACCTTAAAGGCATTAGGCTAAGTGAAATAAACAAGTCACAAAAGACTACTACTATGTGATTCCACTTACATGACATACCTAGAGTAACTAAATTTATCAAGACAGGATGGTGGTTGCCAGGGGCTGGGAAAAGGGGGAAACAGCCGTTACATAAAGGGTAGAGTTCTAATTTGGAAAGATGAAAAAATTCTGGAGAGAAATGGTAGTGATGGGTGTGCAATAATGTGAATACACTAAAGGTCACTGAACTATACCCTTAAAAATTGTTAAATGGTCATTTTTTTGTTACATATATTTTACTGTAAAAAACAATTATCACAGATCATGTATACTGACCACACTGTAGTCAGAGATATAAAGTGAGAGGAAAAGATACACTATACTGCATGATAGAAAGAATTACTATAAAATTAGCAATTCTTCCCAAATTAATTTTAGCATATTTCAGCTGATTCTAAATTTTGTTTAGGAGATAAAAGTAATATGAATTCTGAACATAAAGAGTAAGTTGGGGAGATAGACCAAACCAAGGAATTATATATACTAAAAGCTAAGTCATTTAACACAATAGATATTTATAGATCACGGAATAGAGTATAACAGATTAGCAGAATAGAACAGAGTCAAAAGGAGACCCATGACTATCTGGAAAATCCATATATAACAAAGATGACCTACAGAGTAACAGTTAAACAAGGAATGTCAACACACGATGCTGGGAAAACTGGTGATCCCTAATAGGAACAACGAATTTAGATACCTAACTCATAATCATGCAAAAAACAACTGAAAGGTGTGGAGAATATCATTCCTAAGTCAGGGAAGAAAAGGAGTTAAAATACTTTTATGTAACATGAGTCAGTAAAATACAAGCCACTGTTGAAAAGAGAAGAGACTGAACAAGTTAGAATGTACCCTAAGAATCTACTAGGCCCCCAAACTGGAGCTTGCTGTCTCTTCACCGGGGCCTAAAGACTGGGGCGGCAAGAGGAGGGCCCGGGATCCCTCCTCATCCCACCCATTGCTTTGAACAGACTCAAGCTCACAAAGCAGGCATCACTTTAGGTTCTGACCCAAGTTCATTAAGAACTCACGGCTATGTGCTAATTAGATCTGGGCCTGAGTCCAGACCGCTCAGCCCAGAAGAGAAGATAAATTGGGGGTAAAATATTTGCAAATATTTATTGGATAAAGCATTTTTTAATGTCTGCATTATATACATAACTCCTAAAAATAAATGGGGACAGAAAAATGGACAAATGGTATGAATATGCAATTTCCAGATAATGAAACATTCCATAAGCCTACAAACACATGAATAGAAACCACCTCAGTGATAACTTAAAAAATGCAAACTAAAAGCAAGAAGGGATACCATTTTACACTCATATTGATTCAAAATTTGAAGTCTGACAATACCAAGCATTAGTGAAAATATAGAGCAAGAGAAACTCAGACTGCTTGTAGGAGGATAAACTGTTAGACCTACTTCAATGAACAATCCACTAATATTTAGTAAAAGTGAAAATGAACCATAAATCTACAGTGAAATTGGTGACTGAAAAAGCAAGCAAAAGCATGTATATGAAGTTAATCATTTAAGTTAAAAAATGTGCAAGTGAAGAGCATATACTGTTTAAATACGTATATGAATATAATAAAAATATAAAGAAACACATGGGAAAAAAGAAAACAAATTCAGAAAAATAGAAGGGATAAAAAAGGAGAGAGATACAGGTAACTGCTGTACAATAATATTATATAATAATGTGACATATACCATATGATGTACATTATATGACATTTTTAGGCCAGATGTTATGTTCATTTTATAAGTTTTATTATTTTTTCTGTATATAAATACATCTAAAGTAAATTTTAAAAGTTTAAAAGTTGGCATATATAAAACACCAATATTATTCAACATACAATGGTTTTATTGAAAAGGTAAGTTTATATGGAAGAAATAAAGATTCATTGGAAAATACAAAGAATGAGTGAAAAAGTAAAAGTAGATGAGAAAAAATAAAACTATGCAAATGTTATTTTTTATTAATTCTAAATATGCTAATTTAGGGGTACCTGGGTGACTAAGTCGGTTAGGTGGCAGACTTGATTTCCCCTCAGGCCACGATCTCAGGATCCTGAGCTATATCCCCATATCTGGCTCTGGCTCTGTGCTCAGCAGAGAGGCTGCTTGGGATTCTCTCCCTCTCCCTCCCCCTGCTCACTCACTCTCTCTAAAATGAATAAATCTTCAAAAAAAATTTGAATTTTAATTTACTTTGAAGTCAATATATACTCATAAAATATAAATTAATTTGTACCAACTTTCACTGATAAATGAATACAATAACATGTACCATTAAGTACATTTTGTCTTTAGAATTTTAACATATTATTCAATTCATCTCAGTGAAAGAACAATGATACTCAAGGGACAGAAATGAGAGCCGAAGGATGTAAATTGGGAACTTAAAATGAAGATTTGGGACAGAAAACATATTTAAGTTTGCAAATTTTAGATAAAATCTAAAAAAGACAATTAACAGTAATTACTTCTAAACACTGATACTACGATAGCTTTATTGATTGCTACTTTTTATTCTGACTATTTTTTAAACTGTCCAATAAGCATACATTTTAAATGTTTTTTTTTAAAAACATTAAAGTTTTTTAAAAAATGTTTTACTTTCTGTAAGATCAGTATTTTAATTGATTAAATATGCTAAGGTGGTGTGTATGTGTGTATTTAAAGTAAACAAGAACTGACATTAACTCAGACTGGGACAACGAAGGACTCTTAGATACAATCATTTTTAACTTAAATGATTAACTTCATATACATGCTTTTGCTTGCTTTTTCAGTCACCAATTTCACTGTAGATTTATGGTTCATTTTCACTTTTACTAAATATTAGTGGATTGTTCATTGAAGTAGGTCTAACAGTTTATCCTCCTACAAGCAGTCTGAGTTTCTCTTGCTCTATATGAATAGAAACCCCCACTGCACTGCTACTATTCCAGTCCCAAACTTAGAGCCTGGAACAGAACAGGAGGTCACTTAATTTTGTGTTTGAAGAATGTATATATTACATCATAGAAATAGGACTGCTTCTAAAAAGAGAGAGAGAGAAACCAAAAAATAAGACTCTTAATTACAGAGAACTGATTGTTACCAGATGGGAGTGGGTAGAGGAATGGATGAAATAGGTGAGGAGGATTAAAGAATACACTTAAGATAAGCACTGAGTAATGTAGAGAATTGCTGAATCATTATACTGTACTTCTGAAACTAACAATATGTTAACTATGTTGGAATTAAAATTTAAAAATTATAATTAAGTAAATAAAATGATAAACTAGGAGAAAAATTATATAACTGCTTTTATATCTGAAAGAAAAATATGACTATTTGACTGAGCTGCTAAATCTACATCATTTTTAAATGTAACTTAAATTTCTTGTTTTTCTTCTTCACAATGTACAACAAAATTCTTTGCTAAACCCATCAACAACTCTAGGTCACTAAGATATCCTATTTTGTTTTAACTCACCAGCGTATTAGAATAATTACTTTATCCTATTTAAGTCATGGTTAGAATAGGGTGATTGAAATGAAGTTCCAGAGAAAGTCTACACTACTGCAGATGATACTGGGTGTGTACAAGTAATTTAGTATTACCTTAGGACCTTAAAGAAAGGCTGAGACACTGGTTGATGACATTTGGCTAAACAGTGGTACGGTGAGGAATAGAATCCAAATATGGTACCTGTGAGCTGTAGTCTCCAAGTGGGGTAAAAAAGAAAATAGTAGCCCTTCTGCTGCTATTTAAAAGACAGTTCAATGGAGAAAGAACAGTCCTTCACCAAACATAGCTGGTTCAACTGCATATCCACATGCAAAAGAATGAAACTGAACTTTTCTCATACCATACACAAAAATTAACTCCAAAAAGATTATAGAACAAAAGTTAAGAGCTAAAATCCTAAAATTCTTTGAAGAAATACAGGAGTAAATTTTCACAGATACAAGACCAAAAGACAAAAGTGACCCTCACAGCAGATAAATTAAGAGATAATCAGAGGTAAAAACTTTTCTTTCAGAAGGACACGACCAAGTAAACAGACAATCTACAAATCAGAGAAAATATCTGCAAACCATATACTGGGTAAGATATTTGTACCCTGCACATATAAAGAATTCTTATGCCCCAATAACAACAACAATTAAAAAAACCCCACCCAATTAAAAAAAATTAAGTAAATTTCTTTAATAAACATTTCTTTAAAACAGATATACAGGCATAATACTCCATAGTGTACATGAGAGACTACAGACTCTGAAAAACAATCTGAGAGGTTTGAAGTGGTGGGGGTGGTAGGAGGTTGGGGTACCAGGTGGTGGGTATTATAGAGGGCACAGATTGCATGGAGCACTGGGTGTGGTGAAAAAATAATGAATACTGTTATGCTGAAAATAAATTAATTAATTTAAAAAAAAAAAGATATACAGGAGCGCCTGGGTGGCTCAGTGGGTTGAAGCCTCTGCCTTCAGATCAGGTCATGATACCAGGGTACTGGGATCAAGCCCCACATTGGGCTCTCTGCTCAGCGGGGAGCCTGCTTCCTCCTCCTCTCTCTCTCTGCCTCTCTGCCTACTTGTGATCTCTGTCAAACAAATAAATAAAATCTTTTTTAAAAATTTTTAAACAGATCTACAAATGGCCAATAAACACATGAAAAGATGCTCAACATCATAAGCTAACAGGAATTTGCAAATCAAAACCACAATGAGAAATAACTTCACAACAACTAAACCGGTTTATAATCAAAAAGATATATAATAGCAACTGTTGGTGAGAATGTGGAGAACTTGAAACTTTTCATACACTTGGTAAGAAGGTACTATGATGTAGCCACTTAGGAAAGAGTTTGGCAGTACAATGAACTAACACATGACCTAGCAATTTCAATAACATGTATATACCTAAGAGAAATAAAAATATATATTTCACAAAAATTTAAACATGAATGTTTACAACATCACTATTCATAATAGTGTACAAACACCAATCAACTGATGAATAAACTATGGTATATCTATGCAATGGCATATTATCTAGCTGTACAAAAGTAAGTTTTTTGTTGTTGTTCATTTATAAATACACAATGTTATTTGCCATTTTCAGGGGAAATACAGGCATTAAACTGCAAACTGATAAAGTACGAATACTTAAAAATGTATAAATATCCCCTCAAAATAAATGAGAGTAAACTCAATCTTAATATCTTAATATCTTAATACCGCAAGCCTATCCATTAAGTGAGGGTCGTAAATGAAACAACACTAAATGACCGGAAACACCACATAAGCACAGCCCAATGCCACCAAAAGGCCTCCTCCTCCTCCAGGGGTAGTGCTGGGGAAATGGGTCACCTGGTGGCTAAAAAAGGTTGTGATAAACTGCTGAAGCCAAACATTTAACAATATACAAGAGACTTTACATAACAGAGGTAAGTCCTCAATTCTGGAGAGCTTGGTTAACCAGATTATTGGCAAAGGAAGAGAAAATAGAACACAGGCAGAAGTCTCAGAAGCATTTGAAACCAGAGGTGTAAGAGCCTCTGACCTACCTGTTAGCATTCCTGGTGGTCCAATGAGCACAACTACCCTGGAAGCTGCAGGTCAAGAAGCAAAGCACTGCTCCTTGCTAAGCCAGGTCCCCTTCATTCTGAGAGTCCCTACCAGCAGGTGACAAAGGGCTGTTCTCAAAGTACGCGGACAGAAGTTTTTAAAGGAATCCTAGCAGCTTCAAGGTCATGTCCCATAGGCAGAGCCCATGCAGGTTGGTGTATGAAGTCTCAATCATCCCAGAAATACCAAGGAGAAGTGCAGTTATACAAAGAAAACAGTAAAGTGCCAGAAAGAGACACTTGTGATGCACTGTAAACATCCAATTTCATTGTGGCCTGTCTCTTCAGCTACAGAAGCCAAGTGGTCAGGCCTCCCAGGCAGAACTCCATCCCAGAGGAGGCAAGGACACCAGCTCCTCCACAAGTCTCCGAAGCGGTTGAGGCAAAACTACTTCCATTTAAAATGATTAACTAGCTCAATACACAATGTAGCCGCACCTTCAGGCATTTCTTTCTTTCTTTTTTTTTTAAATTTTATTTATTTTATTTGACAGAAAAAAAGATCTCAAGTAGGCAGAGAGGCAGGCAGAGACAGAGATCATGACCTGAGCCAAAGGCAGCAGCTTAATCCACTGAGCCACCCAGGCGCCCCCTTTCAGGCATTTCTTAAAGGTAAAAACACTGGATAGGTTATCCTCACTGGGAAAGGAGAGATACAAAAATCTCTTGTCTGGGAAAATACAAAACAGAAGCCTTGACAGCTGTTCCAAGCCAGGGTCCTACAGGAGGATCCTGGCCCTGAAGAAGGCCCAGGCCTCAACGCAGAGGCAAAGGAGCTAGTGAAACGCGTAAGCTGCTTCTGTCTTCAGCTGCCAGTGGAGGCTGAAAAATGGCCAACTGATCGCACCTGGGAGGCAGAACAGGTGATGGCACCTGGTGCCCGAACAGGTAGCAAGCAACCACCTAGACCCCGGGGCCAAGGTGCTGTGGCCATCTACCACTGAAGCCCTGGCAACATCCCTTCCACACACAGTTTACGTAGCACTCAAAGTGCTGCCCTTTAACGATCTTCCAGCTCGGTCGCAAGCGTCCTGGCGCAGGCCCGTGCGGCACCTGGCAAAGCAGCCGAGGCCCCCATCCGCAGGTCCCCGTGGCCTGCAACCCTCCTCTTTTGTGGGGACGCCCGGCCTCGCACAGCGGGTCCGGTCTCGCACCACCCACCTCAGATGCCGCAACAATTCACTACCAGATTTCTCGCGACACTGTCAGAAACAGGTTTCTTGGCCCAGCCCGGGTTCTTCGACACGCCAGTTGCGTCGGGAAGGGCACGACGTGTCTCCCAGCTGCCAGCACTGTGTTCGCCTCTCCTTGACCCTTATCCTTGTACAATCCGGACTCTCTCACTGGCCTCACCGGTCAAGGCCTATGGGGAGTGACGCGGCTCCTTGGAAACCAGACCGAGGCCCTTGGCCTGGTCTTCACTCCCGTGCCTGCGGGAAGCGCCGCTGCTGACCCGCTGCTCCACCGTCCAGCCCTCGAAAGCCAGGAAGACCACCGGCGTGAGCGCCTCCTCCCGACACGGACGCACGCGGTACACGGCACCTGGGAGGTTCTGCTGTCCCCTTCTCTGATTTTATCCTTCACAAGTCTTATTCCTGAGGAAACAGAATTCCGCTTCCTCCAACACTCCCTACTCTGTCCGGTTCAGCGCAGGTACCACAACACTAGCACAGCCGTGTCCGAGGCTCGGCCGGATGAGCCTGGCACAAATGGTCTACGGAAGATTGCCGGTCGCACAGCATCTGCTAGGAGGTGAGGAAATAGGTTCTGCCTTCCTTGCGTTGGAGGTCCTAGTGCTTGCACCTGGGACACCGAGCCCCGCCCTGCAGCCACAACACAGGCCGAACCTTCCCAACCTCCCCCTTCCACTCCCTACACCCGCCCCCCCACCCCGCCCAGAACCACCCGAAGGCACAGGGCCCGAGGCGGACAGCGGCCTGTACCTGCAACACTAACTAGCACACAGTCCTTCTCCGCCAAGATCTCCGCAAGCCACACCACGGCGCCACAGAGAACACCTTCAGGTTCACGGGGTGAAATGCCTCCAGGCGGTCCAAAGGTACAAACTTTCAGGGCCCCTGCGTGGGTGGCTCAGTCGTTAAGGGTTAGACTTGGTTTCTGCTCAGGTTAAGATCACAGGGTCAAGATGGAGCCCAGCCTCTGCTCCACCTGATCCCCGAGGGTTCTGCTTGAGATTCTCTGCTTCTTCCTCTGCCCCAACCCGCTTTCTAAAAAATAAGTATTAAAAAAAAGGGGGGGGGGAGCACAAACTTTCAGTTATAGATGAGTCCTGGAGATGTAATGTACAGCATGGCAACTATAGTCACTAATATGTATTCAAAAGAAAAAAGTAATGAAATGCTGATGCATGCCACAGCATGGATGAATCCTTGAAAAAATTATACTAAGTAAAAGAGGACAACCACAAAAGACCATGTTTTGTACAATTCCATCTACATAAAATGTCCAGAACAGACATTTTTCTTTTATGGAGACAGAAAGGAGATTCATAGTTCCCTAGATTAGAGGTGGAGAATTACTGCTGATGGGCACAGTTTCTTTTGAGCTTGAGGAAAATTTTCTAACACCGACTGTGCTGATGGTTGTACAGCTGTGTGAATATATTTAAAACCATTGAATTTGTACACTGACGTGACTCAGCTATATGATATGTGAATTATATCTCGATGAAGTTGTTAAAAATAACTTTTTTATCATAGTGCAAAAGGTTTCTATCCCATTACCTCACAAGATAAAATATATTTACAAATCATCTTTATTTCATTGTTAGCTCACCTTTCTTAATTTCTCCTTTTGTACATATTCTGTTAACATAAATAATACATTGTTGTGGTGATATGCTTATATAATTTGGAGAGATATATTTTTACATCTGTTTATATATCTATATAATGATTATGTACATAAGTACCTGCTAAAATATTTGTATTGCTTGTGATTTTAAAAAGTTGTAGACCATAAGAGTTGGCAAGTAAAATGCTCCTTTTTAAAGTAAAACTTTGATAAGATAGAGGGTACCTTCAACAAATACATAAGACTGCTCACTATTCCTCTTCTCCCATAACAGTGGGCAGTATTATTTCTGAATTCTAGAGTGACACCCAGTCCAGGAGAAGCTGGAATAACAAGTTTGTGCTCAACAACAACAGAAAGCACTCACTATTTCTATACTAACCTTCCAGTTCCTAGTGGTGGCCCCTTGTAGCAGAGGTCAGGCTCCAGGTAGATAAATTATTGCTCCCACATACTCACTGGTTGCTTCCAGTGAGGTCAGATCAGTCTCACTCCCTTCTTCTCAGGTTCTTCTCCTTCCAAACAAGTCTTTGCTTAGCATATTTTTCATGCCATCAAACAATATACAAAAAGGCACAAAGGAAAGGTAAAATTTTATATGTCAAATAGTGTCCTCACTTTCAGATCATGAAGAATCTATAAACAACAATGTATCTCACAAGGCAGAGTTGTTGGTAGCTGAACACTACAAAATTTTCAGGTAAAGCATCACCAGCAGAATCGGAAGGAATCCTTTTCAAGTGTAACCACCATTTATATACACGTGCAATGTGAGTGTGTATGGTGTAGAGTTAAACCATGGTTCTGGATCGAGGCTTAGAGGTTTATTTTAATACTATAAAACTGAACCTATTTGACAACATTGTTCCTCAATTAGTTGGAATGTTGGGAAAAGTTACTACATATATGCACAGTATGTAAATTGCTTCCGATGCATTTATAGACATCCTCAGATATAAGAGTTCCAGAAGAAAATACATTACTAATTTGGTTGTACTTTGCATTTATATCTGTGGTTCCTTTAGAAATGTTTAGGATCCAGCCCCTTTGCAGTGCTCTTGGAAAATCACCGTTTTAAATCAGTGGGGATTTTACTCCACTACAGAATGCAAAAGAAACCACATTTAAATTTTGAAATTAAATAAGTAGCTAGTCCATAATGAGTAAATTCTTTCACAATAAAAAGTAAAGAAAACAAGTTATATTTTTGTTCCTTTGTTTGCTTTTTAGCGTCTACATTTTTACAATTGCCTGTAGAAAAAAAAAAATTTCAAGAGAATAGATTGAAATTATTTTAATTACATAACAGCCCAGGGGAAGATGAAATTGTGCAATGGCCTAGACTAGCACCCTCTGTCTGGTTGATGGCCAAAGAGCAGTGCAGCTTGAACAATAGAGCGCTGGTCTAGAAATAATAGCCTGAAGATAAAGAGAGAAAAATAGGGGTTTCTGTTGACTATGATGAATCTCCTGAGCATTTCCTTTATTCCTCCCCTTTGATAATTAGAGTCCAGATATAAAACAAATCATAATGAGGGGGATGACAAGCAATATAAATCATTGCTATTTAAGACACATGAAATAGATGGATTTATTTTGAATAAGCGTTCTTAGTTTAGGTTCTCTGGACAAATTCTAGTGGATATAAAACCCCTGAAATTGTGCACAAAGTTGCGTAAGTATGTGCATCTGTGAATTTTTTGGAGACAGTCTGCAACTTTCATCAAAGGAATTCTGAATTTTTAAAAAATGGTAAAAATCACAGCTCCTTAAAAATGCAGTAAGTAGCCTTAATAATATCCCACTAACTACAACTTTTAGGTTTCTCTATTAATAAACCAATTTTATGTCCTGAGTGGATTTTTTTTGAACCTATGTGTTTAAACATATAACAAGGCGGGTCAAGTAAATAGGGTGAGAACTCCTACAGAATCAGGCATTTAAATGTTATACTTTCACCTCTCAGCCCAAGAAAACACCTTACCAAACTCAACGTTAGGAGAACCACCATATTTCACTACCAGCCTCCAGATCCAATTACATGTGTGCAAATTACCAAATGTCAAGTTCTAGAAAATGTGTGATTTTATGTCCATTTCACCCTGTCTCCCAAAGCATGCATATGTCAAAGGCAAGATACTCCATTTCTCTTTTGTCACCAAACTAGAAGTCAGTCATTGAAAGCTCCCTGCTAAAATGTTTGCTTACAAAAAAGGAAGAAAAAGAATATTGTTTAGCCTGTATTCCTTCTGGCATTTAACCACAAGCATCCTCTTAAAACAGAAAACTTTCCTCTTAAAATAGACAAGTGTTTGAAAAGGCACACAGATCAACCTGTAGCATGTAAGAAAACATCTTAAATAAACACTTGTCTCTATAAGTCAGAGTTGAATATTGCTGTTTCCTCCATAACTAGACCTTTAACAATAATCCTAGGATCCATTTGCTAAGATAAACATAACATAATACACCTCAAAATACTTTAATTTTTGAAAGGAGTGCTTTTGTAACTATTTCCTCAAACCTAAGAAACACATATCACAAAAAAACTTTGTAACTTGAACAATTCTGTAATTATTTCTTGACTTTGGTGGAATTTAATGAATTAAATCTATTCACTCATTCCCTATATTAAGTGTCTAGTAGATGTTGGGCATCCTGTTAGAAACCAGAAGATACAACAATAAACAAAACAGAGTCACTCCCCTGTAAAGTTTATAGTCTAGTGAGGGGCACAAATATTCATCAGTTCTGCACAAATAAATAAAAAGGAGCAACAGAAGTAAGGGGTATAAGAGACTCAAGAAAACCTCTCTAAGGAAGGGATATTTGAACCAAAAGATGAAGAATGGGAAGGATTTAAGTTGACAGAGAGGAAGAAGAATGTCCCATGTGGAGGGAACAGCATGTTTAGAGTGGGTCTGGTGGTAGGGCACTTGGTAAGTAGCTTGGAACAGGTGCAGGTCAGTATGGAAATTTATAATGATAGGAGACTGCAGGAGCATGTGGAGTGAGACTGTACAGAATTTGCATCCTATCTAAAGAGGCTGAATCTTACTCCTAAAATCAGTGGCAAGTCAGTGAATAGTTTTAAGCTCCCAAGAGTTTAGGCCTAGGAATTGGCCTTTTAGTGGGGATGCTAAAAATAGATTCATACTTTGAAAGTATCATTCCAGCAGAATAACTCATATTTTATGTAGTGTGGATAACTTAATATTCATGCACCTTCCTAAACAAACTAAAGTTATTAAAAAGAGTAAAAGCTCCTAGGTTTGTACTCCAAACCTATCATTTTGCAAGTGTGAAAACTGGGGGAAATTTACATAACATCTCAGAGCATCCTTATAAAATGAAATAATAATGTGTATCTGATGAGTATTTTCTTTAAGCTAAAACTGACTCTCTATAACAAAATAACAGTGTGTTGTTGGGTCAATCTTATACCTTATCTCTGGTCTCATGACTGATGTCACAGTCTCAAGATTGTTCAACAACATTTGCCCACTTCAGCAACCATCAAATATAGCGCTTCTCAGATTCCATGCTTGTTTAGCTCCTTTGCCAGAATTTTACACATTTAGTCTTCTTACATGTATCTTATTACATAGATCTTTATATGTATTTTATTTGTTGTATGTATTATATATATTTATATATTTACATATATATTTATTATATGGATTTTATTACATATGTATCTTCTTACATATATCTTTATTGTTTTGCTAAGATTTTATATTTATAAAGCTTCTTGTATTAAAACCCTACATAGTTATCAGGATAACAAGACAAAGCTTTATAAATCTATTGTGATGTCTCTTCACTTCATATCTTTTAACCCTTGGTTTCTAAAACATCCCTGGTCTTAACTCTCAGGGGTCAGTAGCTTATCAGCTCACATATCATGCTTATCAAAAAACTATTAAAATTACAACACTAGCTTAATTAATAATTTGGCCCACAGTAATGGACGGTGTGCAGATTCTGCTGAGTGGTCTCACTTGGTGCCGTAAATTGTCGACATTCACCAGGAGCCAAAATTTCCTTTATTAAATTCACTTGTCACAATTACTTCTGAAGGCTGTTGCTCCCTGTATAGGCATATCAAACTCTTCAGTCCTGCTATACAACTTGTATTGTTTTAGTCTTAACTTAGATTAACTGCAGCTACCTGCTTTAGTAGTGTTCATCAAATGGAAAAATGTATGTCTTATTAGAATAAGATATCCTTTTAGGTCTCTGATTTTTTTTTTCCAAAATATTTTATAGTTTCTGAAAGAGCATAGTGATTAAGGAGTATGGCATCTAACGCTAGATTGGTTGGATTTGAATTCTAGCTGTCACTTGTTAGCTGTGTGATTTCTGAGAAGTTAAATTCTCTAAAACGAAGATGATAGTATCAAGTATGTTATAGATTTTCGTAAGTGTTGAAGTAGTATATTAATATACACATTTTATAATGGTGCCTGGCATATATTGAGCATTATGTAATGTTAGTTGTAGTTATATAGTTGTTATCAATTACAGCAGAGCCTATCAGCAATAACACACATTGAAATTAATTATTTTAAAAAATAGATTTATGATAGTTTTTTTTTTAAGATTTTATTTATTTATTTATTTGACAGGGAGAGACACAGTAAGAGAGGGAACACAAGCAGGGGGAGTGAAAGAGGGAGAAGCAAACTCCCCGCCAAGCAGAAAGCGCAATGCGGGGCTCCATCCCAGAACCCTGGGGTCATGACCTGCATCAAAGGCAGATGCTTCCCAACTGAGCCACCCAGGTACCTCTGGAATTAATTCTTTAAACTTATAATGTAGAATTAATAATAGAGCGATGTTAATTGCACTTTTGTTAAAACTCTCAGTTAAAAATATTTAATCAGAATAGCATTTTGTTAATATTTTGACGGTATATAAGAAGGCCTTTCCATTTGTAGATTGAAATAACAAACTAGTACTTAAATTGGTACAATGATCATATTGCCTGTGGTAAGAATTTTATCAGTGTTTATATCAGAAATGACTATTTTCATAAATTTTACAAGTTAAATGATAATGATTCTCAATTTCAAAAAGTTTTCCCAGGTTTCTCCTTACAACTGATCTTCAATAATTTTATCTTCCCTGAAATTGTCCTGTTTGTTACACTGCACGGTTTTTAAAATGTTTATTGATCAGCATTTATTCATTCCTACTTCAGTGTATACTCACCAATCAATAGATATCTTTTTAAAATCCAAAAGGAGATATAGCTATAATAACTTAGTATTAGCAAAAGAACCTTGTAATATCTAAAAAGAATAAATGCATAATATAGTGCTTTAGACAATGCTTAAAATTTTAGTTTAAGATCCTATCTGGTATTATTTGGTTTTAGTATAACATGTTTAATTCTGAATAGAGTGAGCAGAAACAATGCAAATTTCACTAACATAAGTTCCTAGCTTACATGAATGAACTCTTTAATTTATTTTATCTCTCTGAGAAATATAAAATATTATGCATATTTATGTACATATTATTAATAAAGTATCAAAATTGCTACTGAAAATTATATTTATAAAGTAGATCAGAAAATGTGCAATAAATGTGAATAAGGTATTTAAAATGATTATGTTCAATTATCACTGAACTTACTATATTTGATTGATTACACATCAATAAACATGCTATACCTAGTGTTAATGGTGTGACGTTTTATCTGCTGCATTCTTCACCAAAAAGAATAAATAACAACTACTTGTTCAAAACTTGTTCACAGTTTGTTCACAACTGAGTAAAAGCTAAAATAATTCTCATTATTATTAGATGGTAAGTTTGTCATTAGTTTTACCTGGAGATTTTAAACCACACGTCTTAGAAAATGGGTTTTGAAGTCAGGTGAATGGAGGAGGTTGCAGTAGATGAGGGAGGAGAAGAAAACTGAAAGTGTGTTGTTAATCATCTTTAGGAGTTTTAACCTCATTTTTAATGCAGTGAGCATTCATTGACATGTTTTAGAAGGTGAAAGAGCATGGTTATATTTGCATTTATGGAGGACATAATACTTCATTTTAGTTGAATTGAAACTGAAAGACTGGTTGTTGGCAGGGCTGATGAGTCATGACCAGTAGGCCATTCGGTGAGCCACACATCCTTCATTCTACCTGCCCAACAGTCCCAGAATCTGTGGATATTTGCTTTGGTTTGTATGAGTTTAACTTTGCATTTGGTGAAGAGAAAAAGAAGAGTTCTGGTGGGTTATGAGAGAAAAGATGGGACAAGATGACAAATGGAGAGGAATAAACAAGTCTGCCCTCTGTTTGGCCCTACTGGATAGTTAGTGGAGCTCCAGGAGACCAGGCCTTCAGTTAAAAGGTGAAAGATCTGGTTTTGTATGAGATTTAAGGTACAAGGACTGTTCTTTTGGGCCTCCTGTGACAAAATGGGTCATAAAGTTTGAAAGAAGGCATTTTCTCGTTTCTGGCAGGAAAGAAGTCATTTAAGACTATAGGAAATGAAGGGCCTTTTGGCAATCTGATGATTGTAAAGCTTTGAGACCCAGGGATGCGGCAACCCAAGTGGTGGTGGGCATGGCAGATCACGGCAGGAGTTGGTGGTTTTCAAGTGAGTGTGGACTCATTCCTGAACATGTTAAGTACTAGAGGGGCATTGAATCAGGCTCTTATTCCAGAGTAATGGAGTTGGGGAATATCATGACAGCAGACAGTGGGTAATTGATGCAAATGTGACCTAATTTACTCACTAGTCAGTCACATCGATTACAAATGAACCCCATGAGTCAGACTACCAGAGACAAGCAGGAGACTCTATTGCAATCCAGCTGACAGTGCTGGGTAGCCAGTGCTAGGATTACAGCGATGAGTTGAAGAGAGGAAGATGGACCTAAGGGATATTTAGAAGCAAGAATCAAGATAACTTGATGAATTGGGAAAGTGTTCCCTACTTGAGGGAAATGGGGAGCAATGACAAAGAGCATGGATTCTGAAAGCAAACTATTTTGAGTTCATCACTCAACAGCTGTATATGATAGGGCAAATTACTTAGCTTCTTAAAACCATGGTTGTCCCATATTCTGAATTTGTAAATTGTGAGTAACAGTATCTATTGCTAGTATCTAATAGAGATTTTCTTATTAAAATTAAAATGACGGGCCCCTGGGTGGCTCAGTGGGTTAAAGCAGCTCAGGTCATGATCTCGGGGTCCTGGGATCAAGCCCCACATCGGACTCTCTGCTCAGCAGGGAACCTGCTTCCCCCTGTGTCTCTCTGCCTACTTGTGATCTGTGTCTGTCAAATAAATAAATAGTCTTTTAAAAAATAAAATAAAATAATTAAATTGAATTAAATGAGATGATCCACCCAAAATATCTAGCAGTGCTAGACACATTCTACACATTCAGAACATATTAAAAATTACTACCAAACTTGCAGAGAGTATTCAAATTATGAGTATATCAAATTTTTAATTTTAGAAAGTCCTATTAAATATGTTATTTACCACTGTTAGTCTAAAATCATATTTGTATGTATAAATATACCTACATATGCACATATGTACAATTGGTTTATGTTCATCACTGAATAGTAATAAAATATGCTATCTATACGTTTTTCTCTATTCCATGTGCTCTCTATTGCCATTCAAACTCAAGTGGCTTTCCTTGTTAGGGGCATGGCACATAAGTTTTCACATAGCTCATCAAAGAGCACTTGATCCACCTCTAACTCCTGGGCACAAATGCTGGTCATTCTGTTAGAAAAACAGATGTATCAGCAATGATGCTATCATTAATATGTTGATTGTTAATAAGCTAATATTCTGAATATTGAATTGCATTTAGGGTTTGATTATACATGAATTTTTCCTGCCAGAATATGTATATATGTGCATATACACATGTCTGTATGTATACACATGTATGTATGTATTTTTGCTTTTGTGTATATCTTTTGTGCACATATGCACATATGTAAGTATGTGAAAATAATAGCTTGGAAGTGAGATGATATAAATTAAAAACTTCAAATAATTAAATACAAAAGTGACGTAAGATGAAACATTAACAAATTGCGATCACAAATAATCAAACTCCTTCTTCCCTGATATTTCTCAGAAGATAGCTCTGTGTCTAGGAGGACCCTGGCAAAGCCCTGACTTAAGTCTTGGGATGGAGTGAGGAATAGAATCCAGAGAAAGGAAGGTGCCCTATTACTTGCATGATAGTCCCTGAAATTCCCCTGTTTGCTTCTAAATATATGAGAAGAGTGAGCCTCTTTTGTTCATCATTAGATGCCCCTGAGTCACAAATACAGATATTTCACAGTGCTCAATAAATATTTGTGAATTAAGGTATAGTATTCAGAGTTCCAAAAACTGAGTATATTTTTAAATTTTAATCTAATTCTTTAAAATGTACCTTGTTTAATAGATACAATTGAACCCACTTCCCAAAGAGAAAATTGTTCTTTTTCTTTTTTTTTAAGATTTTGTTTATTTATTTGACAGACAGAGATCACAAGTACACAGAGAGGCAGGCAAAAAGAGAGAGAGGAGGAAGCAGGCTCCCTGCTGAGCAGAGAGCTCCATGTGGGGCACAATCCCAGGATCCTGGGATCACAGCCTGAGCAGAAGACAGAGACTTTAACCCACTGAGCCACCCAGGCACCCTGAAAATTGTTCTCTTATATGAAAGTGACTTGTTCATGATATACAGCACTTTATAAGTATGTGGAATTGAAAAAAAAGTCCAGCGTTCTTTTTGCTTGGTTGGGAGTCTCGTTTAACAACTATATTATTTAGCAACTATGTTATTTTCTTAATGATATTTCAAATTATACACATGTACCTCTGTGTGTGTATATGTATTTGTGTGTGTGTGTGTGTAGAGACAGGGTGGGTGGGAAAAGAAAGGGAGGAAAGAGCGTACTTTAATCTACATTGATTTTTTTTTTTAAGATTTTATTTATTTATTTGACAGAGAGAGATAGAAAGAGCACAAGCAGGGAGAGCAGCATGCAGTTGGAGAAGCAGGATCCCTGCACAGCAAGGGGCCTGGTGCAGCACTCGATCCCAGGACCCTGGGATCATGAACTGAGCTGAAGGCAAACACTTAACCCACTAAGCCACCCAGGTGCCCCAATGTACACGGACATTTTATTGATTTTGTGAGCTTCTATGTTCCACATATAACTGGAAGTGGAGTTTTCACCACCGAGTGAGTGGCCATACTAGCTGGGATTGTCCACAGAGACAGCAGCTGGCCTATACTTCTGACCTCTATCTGGCACTCTTTCCTGCCTAGAATCTCCCCTCTCAGTTCCCCATTCTCAGCCCAAAGTTCGCCTTGTTGAAGCTCTCTCACTCGCTGTCTACCATTAATGCAGACTGTAGACCTCACTGGGACTTCCAATCCCTTCAGCCCTCTTCTGGCTTTATTTCTGTACCTTTCTAGCATAAACTCCATTATCACTTCAAGCACCCAGAATACTGGTGATTTTTCAGGGTTTTTACTCAGATCTGCAAACTCCTCATCAGTCTCACTATGTGCTTTATTTTTCAATTGTTACAGAGCACAGCTAGAGAAAGCCACAAGTTACAACAGTAGGTGCTCTTCATTAAAAATTCAGTCTCAAGCCTCAGCTGGCCTCTCAAGTCAGCTGGATAATTTGGTTCTATGTCCCAAGTTCCCTTCCTCCCTCTTTCCCCTTAGCAGCCCTTCCAAATTCCCATCATTCTCTGTAAACCCTTGACCCCACTCAGCAAATGACCTCACCTTCTACTTCACAAAGGAAATAGAGGCCAACAGACAGCAACTCCCTCAACTTCCTGCCCCCTCCTCTACATTCTTATCAGCACCCACATCCATCCTTACCTCTTTTCCTCATTTTTCAGCTGAAGCAATGTCTCTCCTCTTAGCCAAGGCTAATCCCACCACCTGTGATCTGGATTCCATCCCCTCCCGCTCCCTCAGGGACATGCTCCATCAATCATCCATGCTCCTGTATCTTCAGCCTCTCTTGGTGTACTGGCTCTCTCCCTTCTCCACACAAAAATGCTCTCTTTGCTTCCAACTCAAATAGACACACACACACACACACACACACACACACTCATGCACGAGCGCGTGCATGCTCCTTTCCGCCCCCCAACCTCAAGTTACTGCCAGAACTTTCTCTTTTCTTTCTCAGCCAAGCTTCTTAAAAAAAAGAAAATTTCCTCTGACTTTCAAAGGAATACATGCTCATTTTAGAACATTTAGAGAATAAAGATATCCAAAGAAGAAAATAATAATTGTCCATAATACATACCACCCCAGATGACAACTGTGAATAATTTGGTTTTGAATTTTTTGTTTTTTTCTCTCCCTATAAAAAAATTGGGTATCATACTGCATGAAGGTTTGCATCTTGGTTTTTTCTTTCCCCCCTCACTCACTGTGACGGCTTTTCCATAGTCTTAAATACTAAATATCTCTTAGTGGTTGTTTATTATTGCATTATATATGTAACAATTTAAATACCTTCTTTATTAGACTGTTAGACTGTTTTCAGTTTTTCCTCTTCTATAAATAATTATAAACATGCTTCCTGAAGACAAACCCATGCTTTTTCTCTCCTCCTACTCACTTTTCTGCCTAAGACAATCTGTCTTCTACCTCCTTCACTTGGAATTGTGCTCATTGAAGTTACCAATGACTCTTTACCAATGTTGAAGAGATTTTTCTGGTTTATCTCACTGAGGTTTGAGGCACTTGACATTGTTAGTGATTATTTCCTTGAAATAATCTTCTACTCCAGAATCCAAGAAACAGTGTCCCTATTTTCTACCTTCCTAGGTCCTCCCTATCATCCCTTTGTACATTCTTCTTCCTGGCTTTCCTGGAACGCCAACACTAGCTCTTGGCTCATATTCCTACACTTTGTTCTTGGGGGTAATCAGTGACTCATCCCTCACTCAATATGCTGTTGGTTTCCAACCTGCCTACTCAGTTGGGCTTATCTCCTTTGGGGAGCCTTTTCTACCTCTCAATCAAGCACTCTGAATTCCTTCTCCTTTTCTAAGCTTTTGTGGAATCTTAGCCCTAACTCTGTCATGGCATGCATTGCTTTTAATGTAACTGTTGGTGACTTGCCCTTCTCTTTCCACGGATTCTCAACCTCAGTACTTTTGACATGTAGGGCCAGAGAATTCCTTGTTGTGTGGTTCGGTCCTATGTGTTGCAAGATGTTTAGCAGCTTTCTCCTCTATCAACCAGATGTCAGTAGCAACCCACTACAATTGTGATCAATAAAAATTTCTGAAGATGTTGTCAAATTCCCTTGAATACAAAATCTCCCCCAGGTTTGAAACTACTGGGGGCTTTACAAGGGTTGCACCTGTGTATTCATTACTTTTTGCCCATCCCAGTGTCCAGCATTTAAATGATGTCAAAGAAATATGCCGAAATTCAAGGTAAAACTGAGAAAAATAAAAATAGGAACATATTATTCTTTTTACAAAAACATTCCATTTTTATGGTCAACTATTAAACAAATATTATATTCTTAAGAAGTTTCCTTGATCCATGATAGGTATTGAAAATCAGCAAAGTCCTTAACCTCAAGGAGCTTACAATTTTAGAGGAAGTAAATGAGGCAGTCATGCAGTCAGCATGCATAATGGATATTTAGTTATAAAAACAAAATGTTTAGTTTGCTGAGGCAGTTTGGACATTTTATTATTTCTCAGGGAAAAGAAAGCAAAAAAGGAAAACTTCCAGAGAAGCTAGACCTCTTATCGCATGGGAACAAAGTCCTCGTTGGTACAAAACCAAGAGATGGGGTGTTTCCCAGGCAGATGGGAAAGAGTTCAAACACATGGGTCAGGGTCTAGGTCTTCAAGGACACAAGTTTGCCCAGACATAAAGCAGATTATTCCTCTGAACTATAGGATTAATTTAGCTACTGAGTGTAGGTTCATGTTTCATTCCAGTGAAATATGTTATATTGCCCAAGATGTTTTAAATTAATTAATTTAATTAGTAAGCATGGATATATGTGTTCCATTAATCACTGGCATACAAGAGGGCAGACCTATTTCGATAAGCAGATGTGAGCAAGTAAGAGGAGTCGTGCTCCACAAGTTCTCCTGGGTATTCTCAATAGGAGCAAATTTTGCTCCCCAAAGGACATATGACAATGTCTAGAGACACTTTTGTTTTTCCCAACTGGTGAGGAGGTAGAGAAGCGTGCTACTGGCATCTAGCAGGTAGGAGTAAGAGATGCTGCTAAAGTAGTAAAGTGCACAGGAGAGCCCCACACAACAAAGAATTATTGGGCTGACATTCTGGAATGTCAGAAGCGCTGAGGTTGGAAAAGCCTCATGTTTATGGATCCACAATACCAATTAGCAAGTTAAAGGATCCAGACTCCTGCAGTTAAGCAGGTATAGATAGATAGATACACAGATAAATTTAAATTAAAAATTAAGTTAAATTTAAAATTCATTCATTTATTTAATACCTTTAAGCATATGATCTCACTAGATTATTTTATCACACACCTTGACAGTATACAATATATTGGGTAAAATATGACTAAACTTAAAATATACTATTAAGAATAATTTTTCCTGTTTCTTTTTATTTTTCAGTGTAACTACTAGAAAATATAAAATCACATATATGGCTTGCATTTTATTTCTGTTGGACAATCCTTATCTATCTATTTCTTCTTATCAATAATAAAGTACTCCAGTTCCTATAAAATGTTGAAAATCTTTTTGAACCAGTGGTAATTTATATTTTACTCCTACCCTCCCCATCTTAATTTATTATACTGGAACCTAGTAATTAGATGCTGGTCATTAGTAAGCTATCCAGACTTTTTAAAAAATTTATTATTCAATCTGTGTATATGCAAGAGAATAGCTCTTCTGCTGCTCAGATGTTTAAAGTCAGATTTGGTATTTCAGCAGCTATTGAAATCACTAACTTTTTTATACTTGGAGCAAATTCTTGCTTCTATACTTCTAATCGTATTTTTCCCTACTTTTGAAATAACTAAAAGGAATAGAAGAATATCAAGGTTGAAGCAGATGAGAAGGTCACTTGAGAATGTCCAGTTGTCACCCATGGCTGTGGCTGTCAATGACAATGTGTCAGTTATTCAAGGAGCATCTAGACCTACAGCTACAGTTTTAGTTAGAATCACAGTTTTGGAGGGAAAATGGATTGCAACGGAGCTTTATGTAGTACATGGAAGAACACTGAATCTTAAAAGTCATGAAAGGTAAGGAAGAGTCCATAATACTTCCAATATTCCTAAACAAGAGAAGTCCAAAATCTTCCAAAATCAACAGTCATGGAGGAAGAGGAAAGTGAACAAAAGTCAGAGCAGCATAAGAGCCATGACTTTGGGAATCTGGGACTCCTTTTCTGTGTGTGGCCAGTTCAGTCTTGCGAAGGCTGTACTGGCCTGGCGGAGCACACAGGTGTCCCTGGGTCCTAATGACAGCGAGGAGACTCCCAGGCTCTCAAGAGGATTGAAGAGATGACACTTGCATGGAAACAGGGTATGCTGCCTGTTTCAAAGAGCTGTTTTTGATGCTGTTTCTCTCTCAGCCATTCTCCTCCCCCGGCCCAGGAGTGGCAGGGATGCCACATTAGTCAAGGCAGGACAAGGTCAGGGCTTGGCCTAGGATCTGCTTGTGGAAACATACAGAAGGAAGTGGCTGAAATTAGTAATGGACTGACTGTGGGCCAGCATTACGGAGAAAGGGGAGACAAGGGAGAAGCAGCTCTGGGTCATGTTTATATTGCTCGATCTAGAGGAGAAAGTAGGAATACCACACTGCCCAGGAGAAAGTAGGAATACCACACTGCCCAGGAGGGGAGAGGGAGGGGGCATCTGTTAGCGGACAGTGCAGTTTTCGGCACCCCCCCTTGTCCCCCCACACACCTTCCTTCAGACCTGTCGGCAAATTTCATCACATTGTTTTCTCCCCAGCTCTTCTAATTTGAAGTCCTTTGTAAATATGTTATATTTCATATATTTGCTCACTACATCTTAAAAAACTGCATCATATTGAAAAGATGGAATTGGAAACATACCAGTGTGTGCCTCTATGTGGAAAAGTGGGCAAGAAATTCAGACAGAGAAAGTCAACATAGATTTGCTCTAACATATCTTTGTCTTCTTAAAGATCAGTTACTAGGGTGCCTGGGTGGCTGGCTTAGTGGGTTGAGCCCCTGCCTTCGGCTCGGGTCAGGATCCCAGGATCCTGGGATCAATTCCTGCGTCGGGCTCTCTGCTTGGCAGAGAGCCTGCTTCTTCCTCTCTCTCTTTCAGCCTGCCTCTCTGCCTACTTGTGATCTCTGTCTGTCAAAAAAAAAAAAAAAAATCAGTTACTAATCTGCACAATTGGACATCTGACAATGGATTTCTACCCTTATTGTGACTTTTTGATGTATTCATTTTAATTTCAAAAGTTAATTATTTGGGAAAACTGTGTATCCTGATATATGAATGTGTATAACAACATGATGGAAATAGGAAGTCAGGGATATCATTACATTACAGCTTAGAAAATACTATAACAACTTTAATTTTTTTGTTTCCTCTGAGCTTCTGTTCAGAAATAAAACACTAAGTATTATTTTATATTGAATGAACATTAGAAAATCAGAATTGGGTTTCTTCTATTATGAAAAAAATATGATATACTCAGGGTGTCTGGTTTTCTTTGATTCAATTTGGAGAGTTTTAGGAAAGAATAAAATGAAACAGGTTTTGAAGAAGAGGTCACTGAAACAGATGCTATCTACCATGAAATGTTTAATATTTTCTTGAATTTTTAAAGCATTTGTCATTCGAATGGAGTGAGTGTAGGATTCATATAGTATGTGTGGATTTCAAAATATGTAATTGTCATTCAAATGGAGTAAGTTTGGGATTCATATAGGTTGTAAGGATTTCAAAAGATGTAACTTTCCTTTACTCTTGAGTAGGAAGTGCGTACCTTCCACACGAAAGTTTAAAGTTAGGCAACCGCTCCCTAACTGTTAGGACAAAACCACAATTTTTGTTGCAGACAGCAAAATGTGGACAGAGATTTTTGACAAATGTCAGCATGAAATGTTAATTCTAATTGCTCCATCGAGTTGTCCTTGATTTGTGACAAGTTTGTTACTATGCAGATTTCCGAGCTGCCAGGGCCCATGCAGGAATTTCACCCTGTGAGGTTCCCCAGATACAGCCTCCTTTCCGGCTCACCTCTTTATTCCTAATTAGCTTGTCCCTGGGTTCTCTCAGGGTAGCATTATGGTTGTCCTGAAGTGTTTTTGATTCGGACCCACTGACAAATTAAGCCATCCAGTGTTTCGCAAAACCACAAATTTAAGTCCCAAAATTGGGAAGGCCCTACAGGTGACATCCCGGACAGTCACTGACTGTCATCCTGCTCACCACATCCTCTTTCCAAGGATGCTACAAGCACCCTCATTCATACCTGTAAACTCGCTTAAGGCTTTGGCCTGTGTGTTTTAAGTTCTCATTATGGCCCCAAAGTGCCTCTTTCTTGAAGTAATAATAGCACGAGGGCCAGGCAGAGCAATCCAGTTTATCAGTGAGCAAGGAAATTTAGCAGGTCTCTGAAAAAGGACACACCGGAGAATTGCAGAGGAGGAAAGAACCACGGAAAGATAGGTCTCATGCTGGTGCCAACAGCCTGTCTGTCCCTTTCCTTGGGCCAGCAGCATTCAGACTAACCCAGAATCACGTCTCCATCCTTGCTCCAAAATTGCCTAACATGCAACTTATCAGGAACGTTTCAACTGCTTTCAATAGTTGAAGTCAGTAAACAGGAAGAGAAAGGGTAAAAGGGGAGGGAGGAGGAAGGCAACTAACGTTGAGACTTTCTATGCACCCTTGGAGTTGCATTTTTGACTTCACATTATCCCTATATCCCAATGGAAGCACAGAAAATCAGAGGATTTTGTTCAAGGTTATACAGTAATTAACAGAGCCAGAATTTTGACTTGTCTGTCTCCAAGACGCATGCTCCTTTTTCTACATTCTCTCAGATTTATGGGAAATCACATCTACAGGAGATCACAGAATTGTGGGAATCTACAGGGTCTTTGGACAACTCATGGATAGTCCATATTTATTTCATATATAAATTAGTCATGTTATTGGGGGAAGCCTTTACCTACAAATTACCCAAAATGATTCGGCTGTTTGTAATTGATTCTGATAAAAACAAAAACAAAAACAAAACAACAACAAAAAAAACCCCACAATTTTGAAACAGCATTGCATTTTCTGTTGGGGAAAAGAAAAAAAAATAAAATAAAATATATATATATATATATATATATATATATATAAAATATATAAGAGCTACTAATAAAATCATTTACCTTTTAGAGACTGCCTTCATCTAAAACTATATGTAAATGCTAACCAGCTGAGTTTCATAGTGCTAGTACATAATAAATTTTTATTTTTTTAAACAGATGGCATAACAGGATAAATCTCTATGATAAATAAGAGAACTTAAAAAAATGTCTTTTTGGCACGCCAGATCACAGTTGTGTTAAAACACATGTATTCATTATTCTCATACATATCTCAAGTGACTAGAATGATAGGCCAAACCTGGGAGAAAGTCTCATTCTCTCACAGGGTTGGGTTTTTTGTTTTGCTTGGCTTTGTTTTGTTTTTGCTTAAAGAGGGGGAAAAAAAGAAAACCACTATGCCATATTTCTTTTCAAAAACGCTTTTCTATATATTCAGGTTTATTGATCCTAGCATAAGCTTTGCAGAAACACAAATATAACAATTATTAGAATTTTAAAATTATGTTCTATATATGTAATCGAAATGTACTTCAGAAATTAGGAAGATGATGGTGATATAAATGTAGAGTGAAACATTCCTTCCTATGTACAGGTCCTTAAGTATTTTCCTCCCATGGTGACTCTGATCTTGGACAGCTGATGTGCTTTGACCATTGAGATAATAATACATAGCTAAGTATGACAGAAATAGACACCTAAAAAGTGCTTGTTTGCCCATGGTCACTGACAGCCATTATGCCTCCCTGTATGAGCACACCAGGGCTGGCCCCCTGGAAGATGAGAGACCATGTGGAGAGAGGCCCCAGCATTTCCAGCCATTCCAGCTTTCCCAGAGGAAAGAGGAGGGAGGCCATCCTAAATGATTCAGCCTTACCTGAGCTGGCTTCTAAAAGAGGAACCACCAGATGATCAGCACGTTCAAAAGAAATAATTCATGTTTATTGTTTTAAGCCACTGTGTTTCAACTGGTTTGTTACAGACACCGGTTTGTTACAGAGCAAAAGGTAACCAACTCAGTACTGTTCCTCCAAAAATGTAAATATAAATCCAACTAAGACTTAGATCTGACTGAAAACTGTCACTAATTCACAGAGCTAAGAGATGGCTTCATCCCTAATCTCATCTTGATAAACAAATTAGCTGTCTGTTTTCAGGAAACTGAATTCTAGAAAGGCAATCCCACTGTCACCGATCTTCATGCAAAAGGCTGCAGGGGACAAAAGGGGGTTTCAGGGAGTGTCAAATTAAGACCGTAAAGACAAGGCAACTCATTCATAAGATTACTGTGTGTTTCACTGAAATACAAAGGCTTCAAAAATACTCTCTCTGCACCTCTCTGTCTTTCTCTCTCTCACACACACAGCTGTGCAAGTAGAGGAAACATTCAAATTCCCTAATTGCTCTAAGACCTCAGAATTTTCAGAGCTGTTATCTTTTCAAAAAGGAGACATTTTTTTTCTTCTTACAGCATCCTGTGCCAGAACAAGCTTGCCTGTTACTCTATCACCATCATCTGTGAGACTATTTCCTTAAATGGGTATTCTTTTTAAGGTATTCTGGCTATTCCAGAAAAGCACGATTCTGAAGACTATTTAGTAGCATGAAACAATGCTAAAGTGTATATATATTAAAAAAAACACAGGATTTTACATTTAGGATAAATTCAATTTTGTATGAATCCTATATATTTTACATATAAAATAAGCAAAAATAAAAACTTTTTAAAAATGTTTACCCAAATAGTAAAGGACTTTATGGAACTGAGATTTTTATTTTCTAGTTTCTAGTTTTCATCCTCAATTGTATTAAAATATAAACATAAAATATAAAATTAAAAATTAGCATAAGCTGGAAATCAATGGGGGAGTATCTTAATATATAAAGTAATATTCTGAGAACCATTTAGGGAAAATAAGCAAGAAATTTAAATGAAATTACAGACGATGGACATTGCCAGGAGTGCATGTGTGTTCATTAGAGTAGTAAAAGCTGGTACAGATTTCGTGTAAATAAATGATTTGATTGATAAATGGAGTTGCACACCATCGAAGTACTTCTAAATTTTGTCATCATGTTCATCTATACTAATGTTTAATACACACTTCTTCCTTGCATTAAGAATCCCTCATTGAGAACATAACAAATTGCTTCACTTCTCATTAGTCTTCTGCCTTATTTCTGTCCCTGTCCCAGTGCATCTTCCTCTCTCTTAAGATTCTAACACGCAGAGAACCAGACAACCTAAGAAATTTTTTTAAAGCAACTCATTTAGTCATTTGAATGTTTGTAAATGTTAACCATTACTCAGACTTTCAGCCTAAGCCGGTACCCTAGAAATACATCCACACAGTCCCCCGCCCCATTACTGACTATGCCGAATACTTAAGCAGTAATGGTGTTAAGAAATGCAATAAGGCATGAACCAACGGTTGCCCAGGCTGACCCAGGGCAGGACAGAGTCTGCATATTCAAGATTCCCAATTGACTGCCAGGCCATGCAGTGTGGGCTCCTCAGGTCCTGAAGAATAACAGATTCTGAAGATGAATTCTTGTGCAGTGTTAAAAAGCCATCTTCCCCAAAGGTGTAAGTGAGAAGTTTATTTTTTCCTTCACACAGGATGACTTGAGGAAACCTGTTACTAACATTTTCAGCCTTATTGCACATTGGAGAGTACCCTTTCTTACTGGAATGTTTTGCAAATGAAACATGACTTGGGTCTTGAACAACAAATGGGAATAAGAATAAGAATAATGAATATTGTAACAGAAAAAAACCGAAACCGGAGTTGCCTCCTCCCTGAACGCAATATCCACCTATTACTGACCACTGTGACCTTTCTGGGAAAAGGCACTTCCATTGGATAGGGCAGTGGCCGCAAGGCAGCAAAACACCACTCAGAGTAATTCTTTACAGATGCCAGGAACCGGAAGTTTCAAGGGAAAAAATGAAAGCCATTCACTCTTCCAATGACATAGGCCTTTGATACCACAAAGCCATTTGGGCTCAGAGCTCCAAGGTCAGGAAGGCACGTAAAGATTGGTGATTAGAGAAATACTATATCAGCAAAGTGTGGCAAGCTATTAAAAGAAACTATAGCTTTTATGATTGTGTCGCTGAAGCTCCCCAGGGCTATTTGTATTAGATATTGAGTTAAGCATAACTTATTTAGTCCCAGCATTCCAGAAAACATTTTGATGTCAGCTACTGCAGGAAAGTAAACACAAAGCAAAGGAGGAAACAGAGCTGATCTCAAACAGATAAAAATGGCGTAATTTAATTTTCTGAACCCGGGCGTTTTAGAGCATTAAGAATGAGGAATTTTAGAAGGTCCTTTCAACTTGAAAAATAAAGTTTGCTTAGGCATGTGGTGGAGGGGGAGAGAAAGAATACAGAGCTTACATTATCAACTCATTGAGCACGTATTAACTTCCGACCAAAAAATATTTTTGATATACTTAGCGAATGGCGCCCAGGGTTATAATCTGTGAGGATGGGAACACACACACTTCCCTCCCGCGCCTGTGACTTGATAATCATGTCATTTTTGTTTGTGCCTCTTCTCCTAGAGGGTCTAATGTTAGCATTATTCGTGACATCACTGGTTCATGAGGTGCACACTTCCACGACTATATTCACTGCACACTTCCACGACTATATTCTTTTTTTCTTAAGACAAGGCTTTAACACTGACCACGCTCAGCATGTGACAGCCAACCCGAAAATGAAAACGCTGGCAAGGATGAGCATACCAAAAAATCTGTTCAATTCCATTTGAACCAGAAAAAGGAATGCTCGAACGCGGACCCTTAGCTCATGCCAAGATCCCTGAGAAGAATTTCCTTACAGGTCCTATGAAGACTGAGCAAAACCTGGTAACTCAGAGGACAGAGTAATAGGCACCCAAAAACATTAGGAATATCAGTGTCGGCAAGACTGACCACTTGAAACAATCTTAATATAAATGGCATTGCCGTAGAAAGGAACCGGAGCAGGGACATTTTTACTTGGAACATTAGATGTTATCCAAAGGAAGAAATATCTGCCATCTTTGCAAAACAGCTAGGTAATTAGAGAAAGAGAAAAGAGAGACGGAGAGAGAGAGAGGAAGAAGGGGAGGAAGAAGAGGAAACATGCAGAAATGTTAATAGTGCTTGCTTCTGGGGAGTGTGGGCTTATGGGTGACTTTTATACTTCCCTGTTTTTGCTACATTTTCTGCAAATACTATGTACTCCTTCTGAAAGGAAGAGAAAATGAAAGAGGAAGAAAATCCATGAATGATAAGAAAGCACACAGGCCTCTAATGCAAAAGACATGCCCATGATTCCATCTCTCGTGGCCCAGGCCTTGCCATGACGAATATGTGCTTCGACATGATCTCAAAGAAATGCGCTAGGATTTACCAGCTGCTGAAGGGAAATTGCTAGACCATTTTTAGAAGGCTGTTCCCCCAAATTCAGTATTTGAGACTTTGCCTTCCTCGGTCAGTCTTTTGCTCTTAGAACTCTTAAGAGTTCTTGCATTTGTGTCTTCCCTAGCAAAGGAACTCTCCTGGTTTCTTTCACTCATTTCTCCTCAAAAGTTGTTTTCATTTCTTTGTGGCAAAATTGGTAACTCCAGCAAATATTCTGTAAATCATCTCTCTTGCCCAAGGCTGATGACATTCGGGAGCATGTGAAGATGACCACTGTTGCTGTTTGGCTTGATCATTGTCTGTAACAAATGGTTGTGAAATGTTGTGAGAACCACCTGTAGTTGTGCGGCTGTCCAATTCCTCACTCGGGTAATCATAGGAATGACCTCAGGCTCATCACTGTTGTGGTTATAGAACGCTCGGATCACCACATAATACATGATATGCTCTATTATACTACATAATAAGCACAGCATAGAATCAGTTATATAAATATGCAACTACAACAAAGTTTTATAATTTGTGGTGAAGTTTAAGATAATGTAATTATAATTGTGTGGGCAATCTAGTCCAGTGATTAGTTTGAAATAAATGGTTTAATGAAATTATCATTTTGGAATACTATGTAAACAGAGCCAGCGAATGGTCACCACCTGAAGGAAGAGGGTAAGGAAGAGGAAAAGAAAGGATATTAACAACAAAAGCAACCTGTCATATTTTAACTGTACGTGTCATAAGGCAGCATCTGTTAGGAGAAAAGCTATTACAGACTCTAACTCTCAAAAGTAAAACTACAGTTTGAGTACCCTCAGCAAAATTGTCCTACATGTAATACAGGAACACTTCACTACCTAGGTACAGTATATGCAAAATACTAGCAAAATAAATAAGAGTGTGAAAGAAAACAGAGGTATTATTCTTCAGGCAACTGAATTTTCTCAAAAAAAATAAAAAAGGAACAATTCTTAAGGGCATGCTTCTCTCATTTCTATTTCTTTTGGGTAGTTGTTAAAGAAAGTTCAGGTGAGGATAAACTCCTGTTGGACAGTCATAAACCAACCATTCATTCTACAGTCAGAATGCTAAGGAACACAAACCTGACATCAAGGTAAAAATAAACCCTGTATCTCTATCGTTGGCAACATTTTGAAAACACCAGGGAGATTATAGAGCAAACTGCTCATTCTTTTACCATGGCTCCCTGAGTCCCATTCTGGTCACTGGAAGTGTCACGAGGCTATATAACAGGCTCCTTCTGTGTATCTCAGGGCGAGCATCCACTTTCGGAATCTAGATCTACTAAAATGTTAAGTACACATGGACTGTAGCATGTAAACATAGTCCTCATCTCTTGTTAACATTTTATGTGGATAGTATTTGCTAAATAGCATGGCAGAAAAAGGTAGGGAAACACAAAGCTCCCGCATAATTTTAGTATTTCCTCTATGTGCGTTATCTGGTGTCCTCTCCTCAAAGAGTCCACGTACAGACCCTCTAAGGATTCTTTTCTAACTTGAGTGGTGGCCCGAAGCTCTTGTGCAGATGGAGTTGATAATGGCGCCATCACTTCTGTCCCATCCCCCCACAGAACACCTGTTGCCTTGCCAGACCGAAGTTTCCTCCATTTGTCCTGGTTCAGGAGGAGGTCTAAGATGTGGAACTGGTTTGTTTAGAATCATGCTTATGCCTCTCTTCTGTCCCTGGTAATTCCATTCGTACAGCAACCTTGGAACGAAATACTACTTCGCTCCTTTAGGTAAAGCATCAAGAAAGCTTAGGGTTTTAATAACAACAAAAACAAAAGGTCACCCTCATGCCTATTTAAATGAGAGAAAACAAGGAGTAGAAGGAAAGACCTATCAAACATATCTTCTTTTATTAATACTTTTAAATAGCAAAGAGACTCTCCCAAGGGTACGGCCTCTTTGAAGATAAAGGTCCATTTGCATAAACTGAGGGGCCTCTTTAATGCAGTTTTCATTATCTTGACTCCAAAGTGACTGATGTCAAGATCAAGGGAGTCAATCAGGGCAGATACACTCCAGGACACCACGGAGAAATAAATCAGCCCATCCTCTCCACTCAGGAGAGTGCCTCTCCACGAAAGGGATTTGTGAGTCCCCTTTCTGAAACAGGAGGCCAAGTTCCATTACTGTGAGGACTGACTCTCATCCCTTAGAAGTCTCTCATTCTTTACGTTAATTGGGGTCCCCTGCCTCGGTTATCTCAGAGGCTAATGAAGTTTGGAGACAAACCAGTTCTTGACCATGTCTTGCCCTCTGAACACTCCTGGGAAACTAACCCCATCCAGCCTTTTATCTCCTTATTTTAAAGACAGAAAATTAACTGAAGAAAATGTGTGCACGGTCCCTTGGGTAGTGAATGTGGTCTGGGTCTTCTTGTGAGAAGAGAGGGGCACAGGAAGGAGAAATCACCACGGTTCATTAGATCCTATGTGACAATTCACCCTCCCTCAGCCATTTTCTCCCATCTGCAAAGGCACGTTGGCCATGAATTGTCTATCTGTTTGCTTTTTCTTTACTTTGGAAAGTAAAGCCTTTACTTCTCTACATGGCCTCTGTAATCTGCTGTGTTACATGGTGCAGTGGGCCTACCCAGTCACCATAGGGGTAGGTGAATTAAAAATGTCATCGTTTGGTCTTTATTTCATAAGCTTGACTTAGTGCTGTTTTCACTTGCAAAATACAAACGTGAAAACTATAATTTATTATGGTACTAGCAATTCAAGATGTTTTGCTTGGATCCTATGTGTACCACTGGCTACCAACATTCCAGCCTGTTTTGCTTTAGTTGGCTACTAGTTTACTACCCTCAATTTCATTCTCTAAATCTGTGTTTAAAAACAATTTAACAGCACTTTGATTCTGTTTGGAAATGCAGCTATGGGTGCCCTCACTGATGCATGGCATCATTTTAAGTGTGATTAGTAAAATGTCATTTTAAGGCAGATGACAGCAAGCAAATGTCTTCATTAGTGATTCCTTCATTCTACACATGCTATTTTATTAGAGTAAACATTGGAGGTATTCATATACTTCAGGAGTGTATGAAGGGATTATTTCAATTATAGACATTGGAGTGGCCTTGAAATCCCAGTCTCCTTGAAGTCATGAATCCTATTGCTAGAAGAATCAGCCTCCCTGCTCTATGAGCAGCCCCTACTGGACGACTGATCAATGTGTGCTGCTGCTGGACTAGAAGCATCCATTCTTTCTCATTTTTTTCCTTTTCTCTCAGTGTGCTGAGGGCAGAGAGGGATTTTTTGCTTTTCTCTTTAAAAGTAAGCTGTGTTACTTTTTTCTCTGATAATGAATATTTAGTAGAAAGTTACATCATATAATCCTATAATGACAAACTGACCTGAAAATTGAATGATGTTATGCTTACTAAGTAATGCATTTAGAAATCTTAAATTGAATCTCTTCTCCCATTCAAAACTATTTTATGTACATAATAATAACAGAATCTTGTTAGCTTTAATACATGAATCCTAATAACTATTAGGAATATGTTACAAGAGACTAAGTAGAAAAAAAGATATATTTGTTTGATTTGGTGATCTCTCCTTTTAACAAATAAATGTCAGAGATGACCCTTATTGCTACATATTGGTTCCTGTGGGCCCAAGGGCTTTAATACTATCTACACTGATCAAGTTTTAATTCTTTGCTACTATATAAAAATAAACTAGTGTACATGTTATGCATATCTTATCACAATATAAGCATTAAAAAGCAAAAAAAAAAAAAAATCAGTGTATAAAGCATCATACTGCTAACATACTTATCACCAGATAGTGAATATGCCTATTTTCTTTACTGTCAACATCTCACTATAATGTAGGGTGTTTGTTTGTTTCCAAAGAATGATAGGACAAAAAAATTCACTATTTGCTAGTATCCAAATGATATACTTCCTTTTTTAAGATAAACTACGAATAGGTACTTTGCTAAAGTGCTTGCATTAGATACCTGATTGTCAGCCCCATCAGATGCTTTAGGTGCACTTTTTATCTGTAAAACCAGCAAACACCCAAACTCAGCCACACAATGCCAAGAAAATATTGTACTAATCAGATCTCCAATAACTAACTGTGGCCAAAAAATCTCTGGAATAAGGTACTAACAAGAAATGCTAAACTTTGTCTAAGATAAATGAACTTAGACCCAAATCTGTTTTTTTTTTTTCCACATGCCACAAAACAGTTAAGAGAGATGGTTTGTTATAGATTACATTTCACTTCAGCTGTTCGATACCTGAAGACCAGGACTGAGGAACTCAATGTCCTATGTAAGTGGTTCAAAAAGTAAGTTCAGTAGAAGCAACATTTGGAAAATTGTCATGGTCCTATTTTTTTTTCCCCAGAGATTTTATTTATTTATTTGACAGACAGAGATCACAAGTAGGCAGAGAGCCAGGCAGAAAGAGAGGGGAAAGTAGGCTCCCTGCGGATCAGAGAGCCCGATGCAGGGTTCGATCCCAGAACCCTGGGAATCATGACCCGAGCTGAAGGCAGAGGCTTTAACTCACTGAGCCACCCAGGCGCCCCCATGGTCCTATTTTTTAACCTCAAGTTTCACAGAAATAAATTGCTTCGTTGCAGGACTTCTCAGAACTATGCATTTCTTAAAGTTCATTGGGTGTCTCCCAAAAGCTTCCATATAATTCAAAGTCTCTAGGGAACATCTCTCTGGACTCATGTTTGGAAATACAGTTGGGAAAATTCTCTCTAAAGACATCCAGCCTTTCTACTTTGTAAGCTCTTAATGGAAGTGATACTTCTATCCTTTCCAACCTGCAGTTACTGTACTGAACATCTACTCTGTAAAAGGACCTGAAATATGCTGTCCCTTCTAAAACTCACTGTATTGGTCTTAGGAGATGAATATTACCTACACTGTCTCAATGAGGGGGAACTATGGACTCAGAGCTTAAGAGGTCACATGAGGAGTGAATGGCTAGGATTTAAACCCAAGATGTGCTGATTGCAAAATCCACCTCCTTTCCCTTACACTGTGTGGCGCAAATGGTTCCTTTTTGGCAAAACTCTTTAGTGGTTCCTCTGGCATATCGAGGTCATGTAACTTCATCAGGCTCAAGATGCTCTACCCAGCATTAGCAACCCTGATGGTTTGATCTTTGACCACCTCATACTATGGTAACTCAATGTGAATTTGTCTAGCATGGAAAAATTAGCACATTTGATGCTAATTTTATGTAGAACACTATCCATTCTAAAGGACTGCCATTTATAACACATAGGTAAGATGAAGAATGCATACATGTTAAAATGGTAATAGAAGATAAATGTGGAAACAGTCAGAAGAAATTTGTGTTAGAGAGCAGTTGGAGACCAGCATTCATGTCAGAGGTGGTCTCTGTTTTCCTCCCCTTTACCTACAAGCCAAGTACGACAAAGTCAAAAACCATCACACAACTCCTTCTACCTCACAGTAACAAGGTATCAAAGCCCACAGAAACATCAGCATGTAATTTAGGTTATGTTCACTCTTCGGCACTAAATGAATGTAAGATTGGAATGAGCAACACAAAGTGACCAGCCCGCCAAAAAAGTTTTGGGAAAACATTATCAAACTTCTGGGTCATCTTGGTCATTGGTTAGCATTAACTGGGACGTACTCCATGTTTACAAAGTAGAGAATTTTTTTCCTATTGGTGAACAAAAGATGACCCTCCTATGCACAAAACAAATTTGAGTCCACAAATGGATCTGAATGCTTTGTTGTTTCTGAGATCTACCAAAAGTCCTACCTACTATGCATGTGAAATTCTTGTAACCCAAATAAAATGAGCATTTTTCTCAGAATTCTCTAAGAGAATTCCACAAGAGTCATTCAGAGATAAATATGTATTAACAAATATTTTATAATATCAGTAATTGTTTTTTTATCTTTATAATTCCTTAGTGGAAAACTATAATCACATGTTGTAAGATCACATGGAAATATACCTCTGTCATGAGTGAGGGCAGGTGAATTCCCTACAGAAATTAAATGACTCTATTATATAACTTTTTTTTTAAAGATTTATTTATTTATTTGACAGGCAGAAATCAAAAGGAGGCAGAGAGGCAGCCAGAGAGAGGAGGGGGGAAGCAGGCTCCCTGCTGAGCAGAGAGCCAGATGTGGGGCTTGATCCTAGGACCCTGGGATCATGACCCGAGCTGAAGGCAGAGGCTTTAACCCACTGAGCCACCCAGGTGCCCCATATTATATAACTTTTAATAAGAAAAAAAGGCATGATGCCAAAACTTTCTAGTTGCATACCCTATGTCTCGTTTGCAAAATAATTTATGTAATAAATTATTATAAAATAATTAATGAAATATTAAAACTTTATAAAATATAAAATATATTTTATAAAATTTTATAAAAATATTACAAAATAATTTGTTCTTTTTTTTAATTTGTTCTTTTTGTTCAACCTAATTTAAAGAGACGTTTCTCTCTAAATAATTACAGTTGTCTTTTCTCTAGAAAAAAAATAATGTATAATATATATTATAGCAACATTTTTTGCACAAGTGGTACTTTACCAATTTGGCTTGGGTGAAAATAGAGGGATCCTTCTTACTTTCAGAACAGCAGCAAGAATATAAAAAGTGTTCTAAGTGGGGGGACGAGAATACAGAGACTTCTGCCAACATTAGAGAATTGCCTGGAGGGAATGGTGGTTCTACAAGGGAAGAACTGGCCAACAAGTTCTGCTCACAGCCACCTCTTCAGCCCCAGTATGCAAAGGAGAGTCAAAGTTCAGAGATAACATTTTCTGGTCAAAAGGAAAATTAAGTATTCCAATATTCCTATCATACCATCTATAAACAGCTGTGGGATATGATGTGCAAATAGCTGAGGTCCATAAACGCAAACGGAAGCCACTGCATTTTCACATATTGTTGCCAGTAATGCGTCCTTGCAAAAGCTCGAACGTGCTTCGGTTCTCATCTGGTCTTCTTGAATGTGAGTTCTGAATGAACATCTCCTCTTGTAATAGCTAAGGGGGCTCTTGCGGAAAGAGCTGGGGAACAGGCAGCCATGTGCAGGGGGAGCAGACCTGGCAAGACCGCTCACTGAGCATCAGTGCCTCATTCCAGTCCCTGTTTCTATGCCTTTCTTAAGGATGCTCAGCCCATTTGATGAAGTGCTGCTGTTTGATGTCAATAAATCTTGGTAAGGGGAAAAATTACCCACACAAGAATGTCTTAATCAACACTTTAGGAGGAAATTTGTGCCCTCCCTTATATGATAGATGCAAGAATGCAATTCCATTTTTCAATAAAATTTGGGCACTTTGGATTATCCCCTCTCCCTAGATGTAGTATTTTAAGTCAACTCCAGCCACAGAAGAGTACACAGCCAACTAAATCAACAACATCCAGCTTAAATCCAAGGAAATTAGGCATTGATGATCCAAATGGCTGCAGGTACAACATGACCAGTAAATCCATCGGATTCAGCACTAGTCCTTATGGCTACCATGGTTGCCCAAATTGGCTAGAGCCAACATTGCAGTAAAACCATAAGCCAACAAAAGCTTTAGCCTTAGTGTGAAAATTTAAAAAAAAAAATTAAGAATATCAAGCACTTTCTTTTGGTTATAATACATCCAATGTTTTCTAAAACATTTCTGTTGGGATCTTTTGGTTATAATTATTTCTTCTCTCTGAATCTGAATCATTCCACACTGACCCTTTAGGTCCTCTGCAGCAATTACCGTTGACCCTTGTGACATTGCTTCTCAGCTGTATCCTACTAGAAAAGCCTACACAAATTCCAAATTTCTGAATTTTGAAAATTGTAACAGAGCCCATAGTAATCTCTGACATCTCTCTACTGCCTCCCGTGTGTTAGTTTATTTTTTTCTCATGTGTTAGTTTACTCACTATTTATTCCATAGTGAGAGAAGAAAATGTATTCATGGGGGCTTGTTATAACGTTTGGAAGAGGGAATTGCCCCAAATCCAAATTAAGGATTTCTTCCTTGAGGTTCAGACAGCCTCTAGCAACAAATTTTCATGTGCCAATGGTATTTATGCTTATTTTTCAATGTAAAATATGGTGCAAACCATAGTTATAATTTAGCTGCTCCTACATACTAGTATCATTTTATGTGAGAGAATGCAGGTTTAAAGCAATAAAGTGAAATCATTTTTAAAGTGGACTATAATTGAGACTTCCCTTAAGTTAGACTAATTTTCCCCTTCTTTTACTGAGTCAGTGAGGTTTTAATTTTTGTCAGTGGAAAATGGTCTGTGCCAGGTAGCTAACAACAGTTCAAGTGTCTCATGGAAAGATATTTACTTGTCTTAACCTTTCTTTGCAACTGTTAGGGTACTTGTCATTTTGACTTCCTTTCGGCTAGTGACCTCTGCCCTGCTCCAATTTAAAGATAAACTGAGAGACATTTCTTCTGGATGTGTGCTTATTCCAGTTTTTCAGTGGAACCAGGGAGAGCTGGCTGCCCTCACTGTCTACCTCCTATTTGAGAGGACTTACGGGATAGGTAATTTAGTATCGGAAGAGGGAAATTCAGAAAGAACAGGAAAAAAAATATAATGTGCTAATTCTAAGAAGTAAGCCCAGACAAATCAAAATAAGAAAAGGAAAACTGTGAGAGATAATAAACCAGAAATCTTTCACGAGTTAGCTTTTATCACATTTTATGTGAGCATATGTGGTAGTATTTTTCAAATAATTGTTTTAACTAGGTGACTAGAATTGGGGTTAAGCGAATCATCTTTTGTACATAGTGTGTTTCTATACCAAGTCTCTAAACAATAACACAGAACACTATATAGAAGTTTAAGGATAAGCATTTCCTATGTCACTGGTGGCTTTATACAGTAGCGTCTTTCTTCCACCTTATCCCTCTGAGAATATGATAATTCTTGGTGTTGCTTTTGAAATCTAATTGTTCTCTTGTTGATAAACTATGGGAATTGATATTCAAGTGTGATCAAAATGATGACTAGAAAAAGAATTACTCTAAGTAGTAAACACCACCGCCTAATACATACCATATACATGGATCATCACATACATAATGTGTAGGTGTGTATGTATGTCTACATATATAAGCTCATACATGTTTTATCCTTTTCATTCCATTTGTAAATTATATAGGCTGTTTGTGGGTTTCTATGGTTTTGTTAGCTTGTATAGGGAAATCTGATAGGCAGCTCACTCCTTTACACATTACATTATGGAAAAACTCTACAGAGAGTATCTAGCCAGACTTTATAGTAGATAATGGGGAAAATTTATTGCATAAAGACTAAAACGATCTTTATTACAGGAGACCACACCTCAACATGCAATGGGGGAAAGTGTCTCCCTTGTGAGAAAACATAATAAAATATGTCCATCTAACTATCTGTGAAACCCTGAAGAAATACTGGTTTTCCCCCTTCCCCCCCTTTCTGAATTCCTATTCATTTGAGTCAGGCTATCTTAGGCCATTAATTAACCTTCAGGCCTTTGAGGTCAACTCCTTGGATCTGTTCTTTATATACCAAAATGTTTTATTTCTCAGTGAATGTTAAACATACCTGAATATTGACTATATGTAAAAATAATGATATACTGTATCTGCTAAAATGCCTGGAGTTATAGAACTGAATAAAAAATTCACTAAAATAACTTTGAATAGCACAGGTGTTATTTACCCTAATACAGAAATTTCTTTCTCATCAATGGGAATTCTTTTATCGAGGGGAATTCTATGACAGTATCAATGATAACTTAAACATACTATCATAATTATGGCTTATCTTTGAAATTTGTCATTTCCAAAAATCTTAAACTAGTCTGTGGTTTTGCATGCAAATGTACATGAAGGGAACCAGCATGACGAATAAGTTAAGTGGAAGGTTTATTTAAGCTATAACTACTGGAAGCAATTGAACTAGGCCTACTTACTAGCTTGTATACTGAACAGCTTACTGCTTGTGATAGAAAATGTGCTGACCTAGGAAATGTGCACATAGAGAAGTAAACTTAACAAAGCTAGAAGATTCAAAAGCATGAATATTCATTATTTATATTACATCACAGGGCATTTGGAAAATTCAACCTTTAACTAGTTACATTATGAACATAGGAGCTATTATAGGTATATCATATGTACCTAACATATTTATCTAATACCTATTTATATATGTGAGTTATCCTTTCACCTGATAATAAACTTACTAGAGCCAGGCAGGATCATACCCACCACCTAAACAAGGTCCTGCATGTTACAGAGGTGTAAGTAATTTAAAAATGTAGAAATGAAGATTGAAACTAGCTTAATTAACATTATTTTCTGAGTATCTTTACATATAAAGGAGAGATGATTCCAGCCTTCTTTGTAAACCTAATTTTTTTTTTTTTTTAAGATTTTACTTATTTGACAGACAGAGATCACAAGTCGGCAGAGAGGCAGACAGAGAGAGAGGAGGAAGCTTGTGATGGAAAATGTGCTGAGCAGAGAGCTCGCTGCGGGGCTCAATCCCAGGACCCTGAGATCATGACCTAGAGCGGAAGGCAGAGGCTTAACCCACTGAGGCACCCAGGCGCCCCAAACCTACTGTTCTACTACAATAATTAAGAGGAAGGGGGAAATGACTTTGTGTAAATGTTAGTAGACAGAATTAAAACCACACAGTCTACTGGGCAGGCTAAGGATATTTGAGCCAACAACTCATGCTAAGTTTAGTATTGAAATTTGTGGGATATATATATATTATATATATATATATATAATATATATATATATATTATAATCAAACTTAGTAAATTAAGTAAATTTCACATCAAGTATGAAAAGTAAGTATTGAAGAGTCCAGGATCCCATCAATGACATTTTACATGTCTTTTGAGCCATGGCCACTAAGTTTTATGAACTAGAGTTAAATAGATGAATTAAAAGATGGTAAGGAAGGTATTTAGAAAAAGAAAAAAGCAGGGCCACAACTGTGAAGCCACTCATACAAGGACTTCCTGACTCCTAATAGCTTTTGTCTTTCACTTTTAACTTTACTTTCTCTAAGTGCTAGCACATTTTCTTCAGAATAATTGGAAGGAATAAGAAAGACTTGGTTGAACCATTAACAGAGTAATAAATAGCTTTCTGGTTTGAAGATGAAGGAGGTATATTTTTATTTTACTTGGTAGTCTGTGTCAGATCTGAGGATTTGTTACAGATTACCACAAACTGGCTGCGAGGCTCCAAGTCCTCTCTCAACCTCTCTGCATTAGGACTGGGCTTAGAATTTGAACTCAGCCATTTTCTAAATGCCTGACCTAAGGCAACTGTTTTGCCATTCTGAAGCCTCCATTTCTTCATCTGTAATTAAGAGATGGTGACTAATGGATATAAGTTATGTTATATTTATATAATATATTATACATATGTGTGTGTGTGTGTGTGTGTCTAAATGTAAATTGCTGGCCACTGTCTCTGGAATTTAATTAAGTCTCAATACAGACTAGCTTTTACTGTTATTATTGTCACTATCTAATATCCTTGCCAATAATAACATTTTGGCCTTCTGTACTCTTTTTAATGCTGGGCAACACTGCTTTTGCATATATTTTATAACTAACTTAGTTGTATTGTTTTCATTCGTAAAAAACTGTCAGCACAGAATGCATTCCTCCTACCTCCCTGCCTTTATGTAGAAATCTATTAGTCAAGCTTGGTTTAAAAATGCTAAATCAGCATTCACTTGTTTGTTTGTTTGTTTGTTTAATTTTAAGCATTTGACAAGACTTTTTTCTCCTTAACCTGTTACAATCTTGAAGGAAATTATGTGAAAGGAAAAGGAAAAAAGGAAATTAAAAAAATAAGGTGGACCTTCAACATTGGTCTACCTGCCTGATAGCTATCAATGAAAGTATAAATACTTCTCATCTTTGCATGTCAGGTTGGGATACATACACACACACATTGGTATACATATACATATATATGCATACATATGTTAATGTATAAACATATACCTGTTTTTTTAATCAAATTACTTTATAAGCCAACTATCTTCTGGGGTAGGGAATAAGATTCTCAAACCATTGAAGCATAAGTGTTTCATATCAGCTTTTTGGACCTTGATCTTATTTTTTAAATTAAGAGATGCATTATTTAAAAATTGCATGCCTTTCTCAAAGGAGATCCAATCATTAGTACATAGCAAAAGACACCTTTAAATCACCTAAAAAGGATCGACTGCCATGTTAATCAAGGCTCTTTCAGTAACTCATTGTAGCTTTCCTAGCTGCCAATACTATTAAGATTCTTTTGCTGATCTGCATGAGTTAGTGATTGAAATTCTTATAGAAAAAAAAAAAAGAAATTCTTATCTGAGAGTAAAAACCAACTTCAAAATTTTAAAAAGTTACATCATCACAGTTAACAATAGTCAAATGTAACTACATCAAATGTAAAAATTTCCATCAGCAAAGAAAATAATCAACAGAGAAAAAAGTCTACATACAGAATGGGATAAAAATATTTGAAAAGCATATATTCAATAAGGAATTAACATTCAAAATATATTAAGAACTTGTACAACTCAACAACAACAAAATAACCTGATTTTAAAATAGGCAAAGAATTTGAGAAGACATTTCTCCAAAGAAATATACAAATGGCAAAGATGCATATGAAAAGATGCAAAAATTACTAATCATCAGGAAGTGAAAATCAAAATGGAATAAATTATCACCTCATACCAAATATAATGGCCACTGTCCAAACAAACAAAAAGTAACAAAAGGTATCAAGGATGTGGAGAAAATTAGAATTATCCTATGATCCAGCAATCCCACTTCTTGATATATATCCCCCAAAAATGGAAACAGGATCTCAAAGAGATAATCGCACACCCATTTCACTACAAATTATTCACAATAGCCACAAGGTTGAAAAAAATCATATATACATATATATATAGAGAGAGAGAAAAAGAGAGAGAGAGAGAGTTAGTATTACTCAACCCTAAAAATGCAACTCTGCTGTCATATGCTATAACATGGATAAATCTTGTTATAGCTAAGTGAAATAAACAAGTCACAAAAGATAAATAATGCATGATTTCGTGTATGTGAGTTATCGACAATAGTCAAACTCACACAAACAGAAAATAGAATGTGGTTACCAGGTGCTGGGGTAAGGAGAAAACAGGGAGTTTTTCCAGGGGTGTAGAGTTTCAATTTTGCATGATGAAAAACTCTATAGAGATCTTTGTACAATAATGTGCATATAGTTAACACTACTGGACTGTACACTTACAAATAGCTTATATGTTAATTTTTTTTTTACTATGGTAAATAAGTCCTGTAAATGAAAGCATATTCACAAAATTTACAAATAGAAAACTCAACCCCAGGGGCGCCTGGCTGGCTCAGTCGATCGAGTATGCTACTCTTGATCTTGTTCAAGCCCCATGTTAGTATAGAGATAACTGAAATATAATTTAAAAAAAGGAAAAGATAACTCAACCCCAATATCTTGACTCAAATTTTGATAATTCCAGGTTGTGACAACAAGTAGAGTTGAAATACAATTAAAGATCGATTTCTAAAAAAAAAAAAAAAAAAAAAATTGATTTCTGCCAACAATATCCTTCCATTTTAATGAATGAGTGAAAAAAGGCAAAATCCTCAATTTTCCTAAAAGAAACCGGTGATGTCTTTGATAAATCTTCTCCACTGACATAAAACAAAAATATCAACGATTATATATCTCAGTAGCGCTCCATCTCAGAGTAACTCAGTATACAGCAGAGGCCATGTGCCTGTGGCATAGAAACCTCAAGATCTTCCCTATGCTCAGTCTTCAGGAGGTCCAGGCACAAGATGTCAAACCCTTTGCTGAACTCTGAGTTGTACTCACAGGTAGCAATGGTCCTTGGACAGTTGACGTGAGTTATGATCATAGTTCTGCAACTTGAGAGCTAGAACATTTTGTGCTTTATATATATTTTTACCATGGTAGCACAAATGACACTGTATTTTCTCCATTTGTTTACTTGTCCATTTCTCCAAGAGACTGTAAATTTAGAAGTCCATATGGCTACCTCATTTATCTTGCCATTCTGTGGTCGTCTTCTCATTCCCTGGCTCAAGTCCCAAGCTCAAGTAGCTGTTCAGTACACATGGATTGAATTGGCCTGAACTATTACTGATTATACATAAACTGAACTGCAATTTAAAAAAATAGGTGAAGGACTCTGGTTAATTTACGTACCTAGTCACATAGTTGTAAGTTACATGCAATAAAATATTAGGCTGATATGTAAAGAAATTTGAATTAATGTTTGTTACAAGTCAAATGATTGCTTCACTCTTTTGACATAGGTGCTTTTATTGACTTATTCTTGGAAATATCTATTTGAAATTGCATAGTTGCCTCCCCCATGGTTAATTTTTTTTGTAACATAAATTAGAATTTTATAAGGGTATGTTTTTAAAAAGAAATCAGGTTATATTATTTAGTGCCTACATTCAAGTTTCTTCTTTCAAGTTAATAATGAATACTCTTAAAAAAACCTTAGGCAGATCTCTCTGAATTAACTCCTACCTCATTACTCATTTCAAACCTTACTCATGTTCTACTTTATAACATTTTCAATAAAATCGCAATACTGAAAAAGAGAGCTCTATGAGAAATTGCTGTGTTTCAGACATAAGTTCATTCTCTATAGAGAATTTGGGTGTTCCTCAATATTAAAAATATATTCATTCTTAAAAAGTTACCACCACAGGAAGTTTTCTTATATGGATACTGCATAGTAAAATCAATGTGTGGTGGTGTATGGATGCCCTTTGGGGGGAAAAAAACACACTCTAAATATGTAGTTAAAATAAGATAAAAATTAAAAAGGAATCACACATAGAGAATGAGAGAATATAACAATGAATCTCAAAATAGAAATGATAATGAAAGATTTAAGTGCAGTTCCTCTGAAGGACTGATGCTGAAAAGCCTTAGAAGATTAAAAGCAGAGCTTTCACTTGGCTGTTGTTTGCTTGCCCTTAAACAAAACACAAAATCCCTGCAGCTCACAGGTCCCTAAGAAAATTTAGGCTTGGCATGGGTGATGGCAGCCATATTAACCATGGGGTCATTATAAATGTCTACATTGTGAATGTAAATTATGTTGTAGGAATTATGTTGGCTAAGAGGATTTACATATTTAGGTTTTGATGTCCTTTTCTTTTCCATTTAACATTTTTATTTAAAAAATAATCAAAAGGTAAGGATCTTCTCTGCAAATTATATCAAAGCGAAATATGTCAATTATTCTTTGGAAAATTCTGAATCTATCAGAAAGCCATAAATATATTAGCTCTGGAACAAAGATACTTCCTTTGAGACTGATTGTCATGTATTCAGTATAGGTCTGTCCCACTGGTTGCTCCAAAGGCCAGGAAATGTCAGAGGTTAGGAGTTGTGTCTTGGCACTTAGGACAGTAGTACACACTGACTAGATGCTCAATGTGATTGACTTTAACTCTTGGAGGACGTGATTAAGTCCATATGCAAATCCTCTTGAAGTTCTAAACTGTGCATGTGTCTAAAATTAATTAAGAATCTCAAATATGGGACTCCCAATTTTAAAATATGGATATTCAAATAGGTTTATCACACTGGACAAGTCACTTTGATTCAAAGAAATTGCTGTTAATTCAGCTGGAAGTTTAGGCAGATGTCTTCATTGCAAATCAGAGACCCAAGCTGCAGTATGTATTTTTCAATCTCTTTCTTTTCCAGTGCTCTTCATTAATTTTAAAGCCTGAAAAGTATCAGGAATATAAGAGTGAATGGAATCTGACTAAAGAGAATTTTTAAAATTTGAACATATCAATTAAAAAAGAAAAAAATTTAAAATGTCTTTGACCTTGAAAGGGAGACTAAAATACTGGGAAAAATCCTTGAAGTGACTAAATGCGTTAACCACCATCCTTTCTATGAAAACAAAACTAAAATATCCTTATCCAAAATAGCCAATGAAATATTCTCTTTTCAACAGTAAATTCACCAACAGATTTAGAGATTTTGCAAGATAAAGAAAATCACATTAAACATACACATGGACCAATAAAAGAAGCTTGATTTAAAATGACAGTTTGGCAGCTAAGTTGGGGTTAAAATGATTCAATGACAATTGTTTTGAATTTCTACTAACACAGTGGTAGCAAGCTGACTAAAAATTTCCGACGAGAAAATGATAATATTCTCGAGCCTATATTAAGCACAAAGAGCGACAGCTCTTCTTCACATCCTTACAATTCCTTTTTTTACCTTCCCAAAGCCAAAATGTTATCATTTTGTATAAATGAAAATCAAAGCCAAATTGGGAAAATGCCAAGATTTGGCTGAGCAAATAGTCAAAACTTCAGTGGTTTTATCTGCAGCACGCTGAGCGACCAAACAAAGCCAAGATATTGTCCATCTTTTTGACAGACAAAGAGTCTCTGAGGTCCAGAGTGACATGCCCGAAGGCTGGCACGTGATTGGGCTAATTAAATTAAATAGCAGGAAACAGCTTTTCCATATGCCACTGCCTGGCCACACACAAACTGTAACAGTAAATCTTTTCTACTACTCAAGGAAAAACGTAACCATTAAAAAATATACAGTATCAACATACCATCCCAGAATCAGAAGTTGAATATTCACATAACTTCCCTGGCCTGGACTTCAATGCCAGAAGTCTAAGAACTTCCTAATTCACTTCAGGGAGCCATCCAAAAGCCCATGGTATTAAAGAGGATGAAAAAGACACACACACACACACACACACACACACACACACACACACACAAACACACACAACCAGCTGCATCCACCAAAGTTTATCAGCCTTTTAAGCCAATATTCTGATTGCTTTGAAGACACACTTCTCCACTAAATCAAATCAAAACCTCAATACTTCTGAATCCAGGTTAAAATCTATTTTCTACCACTTTTATATCCTTCCTCCCCATTACCCAGATCCATTGAAAAAAGCATAAAACCTTTGAAGACTCTTGAGAAAACTCTTCTCCCATGCCACCCCCCACCCACTTCCTTACCCAATAACATAACTTTTTCTAAGTTTGCCAAAGTGCTTCTAGCTTTTGGTTAAGACAACATTGTTTTAATATTATTTTAAACTCATCCATATTTTAATGTTTCTAGAAGAATGTCCCTGGGTTGGTAGATGCTCCCCATTTTTATCTCATGGTTTTCATTAGCTTTGATTTCTACTTGTCAACTTAGATAAAGAAGCACTGTTAATGAAAAAGAAAGGCAAGGAGACTGCTTCACAGGGATCCTGTATTAGAAAATTGCAAGGTAACTTCATAGAGAGACAGAAAATTCAGAATCAGTGCAGACCATGGCTTATCTATTTAAAGAGAAACATTGAATATATAATACAATATACAAACTAAGTGATACTTAATTTGGGGAGAAATTACATTTATGGTGGCCAGTATTCAGATGTTATAAATATCCCATTATGCTTTTTCTAACTGAATTTAAGGATCTTCATTAGACTATTTCTTACTATATGCAAAAGTTGACTGAATTAATAGACCACGAGCTAATAAAATTATAGCATAATCTTTAACTACAAAAAAACACCCAATTCATAGGGGTTCCATGTTACTCAGAAAAATAAAAAAAAGAAAGAAAACTGGAAAGGAGCAGGTAAAGAAAGAGAAAAATCTAACCTTCAAAACAGATTTGAAAAGTTTTTTGAAAACTAGTCAGTATTATTATTTTTTTACTTGGTTTATTACACATGATTATAGGACGCCAAATGTCATCCAATAAGCATAGGTTGGCAATGCCCATTTCAGTCTGTGTTTGTGTATATATGCCAGAAATCAATATGCAATAGTTATCATTATTTCTCTCTGTCTGCCTTAAAAATTTGTATTTGAATGTGAGGATGACCAAAATCCAAGAAATTCAAAGCCTAGGAGAAAATGATCAAGCCACATAGAACTGACTTGGTAGGAGCCGGTGGGTGATCAGCTTCTAAAGTGAAACCAGGCCTGAGTGAGCAGAAGCAGTCCCCCTCTCATTCTTTGCCCCCCCCCCAAAAAGCTCTATTTCTCTCTTCACCTCTTTCCCAAATCTCATGCTCCCTTCTGTATCCTTATTCTTGCCACAGGTCCCTAGGCTAATATTAGTAACTTCCTAGGGTCACCCATCCCTTTAAACATCCAGGAGTCAATAGATGCCCCGAAAGCAGACAAGTTAGTGGGAGAAAAACCAGGTTGAGAGTCAATGCAACTATAGACCTGCCCTAGCAAAACTTGAAATCGAGTCTTGGAATGTTCAGGTGATCGATATTCGTTAAAGAAAGATAATTTAAATAGTCTGGCATCTAATGAAAATTGAGTTAACATTAAAAGGAGCAAAAAATGAGAACCACGTTCAAGAAAAAAAATCAAGCAGCAGTAGCAGACACAGAAATGGCAGAGACAATAGAATTAGCAGTAAAGGGCTTTAAAGTGAATATTATAAATATGCCCAAAGACTTAAAGGGAAACATGAATACAAGAAGGCTATAAATAGAAAATATACAGAAGAACCAAATGAAGTGTCAGAAAAATACACTATTTTAAAGAAAATTTGTTGGATGTAAGTAAATGAAGTTTATTTGCTAGAAGAGTGTAGCAATAGGAATTATATAAACGGAAATACAAAGAGAAAAAATATTAAGAAAAAAAAAGTGTACAGAGACTTGTAAGGTGGTGAGATGATATCAAGCCACCGACTCTAGGTGTAATGGGAGTCCCAAAAGAAAAGAAGAAGAAATATTAGAAGAAACAATGTCCCACACATTTCAAAAATGTAACAAGTACAAACCCACAGATACAAGCAGCTCAGTGAACCAAATGAAGCAGGAGAAAGAAGAGAGAAAAGGAAGGAAGGAAGGAAGGAAGGAAAGAAAGAAAACCTGTATTAAGCCAAAGCCAAGCCAAATCATAAACAAGTTGCTGAAAACCAATGACAACAAGATAATCTTAAAAGCAAGCAGATGAAAAACATACTGCATGATTTAAAGACTTGCTATAAACCAAGAGTAATCCAGGTTCTGTGGTCTTGTTGTAGTTAGACATAGAGATCAATGGAATAAAAGGAAGAGTTCAGAAATTTGCTCACACATACACGTTTAGTTGATTTCCAACAAAGGCATCAAAATAATTCAAAGGAACAAGCATAAGCTTTTCAAAAATTGGTTCTTAAGAATTTAAGACACCTGTGTAAGATAGTGAACCTCAGCCTTTTTTCACATCATACAATAAAACTGTATGGCTCAAAAATGACTCTTTGCCTTTAATGTAAAAAATACACTAGAAGAAGAAAACATAGAAGCAAGTCTTTCTTAGATTGGGCATTGAAGGATTAACCAGAGAAGAAAAAATTGATAGAATGGAACACATCGAAATTAAACCATTATGCTCTGGAAAATAAAAAGCTATAGGCTAGTTGAAAACATTGACGACATATATACACACGCAACGGGGGCTCCTGGATGGCTCAGTGGTTAAACGTCTGCCTCCAGCTCAGATCATGATCCCAGGGTCCTGGGATTGAGGCCCTTGTTGGGCTCCCTGCTCAGTGGAGTGCCTGTTTCTCTGTCCCTCTGCCCGTCCCCCCACCTCATGTGCTCCTGCTATCTCAAATAAATAAATAAAATCTTAAAAAAAAAAAAACTTGCAACAAAGCAGAATCAACAATTTACCAAAGAAGTTCTACAAATGGCCAGTAAGCATATGAAAAGATGTGCAACATCATTAGACATCTAGAAAACACAAAATAAAACCACAATGAGATTCTATTACATATCCACTGGAGGGCATTATCATTAAAAACAAAACAAACAAAACAAAAAACAAAAAAACCCCTAACAGTACCAAGTGTTAGTAACAGGAACTCTCTCATACCTTGCTGATGAGAATGTAAAATAATAAATAACCAAAAGTAATTTGGCAGTTTCTTACAAAGGTAAACAAATACCTAACAACTCAAGAATTCCATTTCAAGGTATTTACCCAAAAGAAATAAAGACAAATATCTACAAAGACTTGAACAGAGTATTCACAGCAGCTATTAATCACCCACACCGGGAAATAACCTAAATTTCTATCAGCAGAAGCATCAACAAATCACGACATATCCATATCATGGAACACTACTCAGCAATAAGAGAGGCCTGTTATTACTGGTACACTCATGGATGGATCTAGAAGCATTTTCTGACTGGGGGAAAAAAAAAATCCAGCCAGAAAATATCATAGATTCATTTTATACAATTTGTTTATATGAAATTGTAGGAAAATCAAAACTAAAACTAATGCATGGTGACAGAATACAAAAGAATGATTGCCTGGGGCTGAGGGGAGAGTCGGGGTGGGGGCTTGATTAAGAGAAGCAGGAGGGAACTCTTTGAAGGGATATAAATATTCTATATCTAGATGGGTGGTGTACACATTTGTCAAAATTCATCAAACTGTACATATAGAATGACTGGGTTTTTCTATATATTTTCAATAGAGTAGATTAAAAAATGAGTAAGATTTAGAAAGTTAAAGTCACGAAAATAAAACCCTCATTTCAATTCATTTAGCTCACCGTCTTAATTCAAATTATTATAGAAAGAAAAAAAAAAAACCCAGGACATTAGAAATTGAACTTTTTAGAATCCCTGGGAGAGCCTCTTGGGAAAAACATTTGTCATCTGCCTCTCTACCGGGAAGAAAATTATGTTGAGATACATACACATACATAAAGGCATACAATATAGTGTGATAGTTGAAATTTGTATGAGGTAAAGAAAATTTAAGAAAAGAGAATCAAGTTGAATATTTTCCTGAGTTTGTCAGAGGATTCACGCAATAAAGCAAAAAAATCAAACCACTTAAAATATGTACCAGAAAACTGAATGTCAAATTGACTTTGATTGGTGAAGCATAAATACGGAGGGATGTGATACATCACCATCATAACCAAAACATATCTAGGATGCTAAAAAAGAGAGTGTGAAGTAAGCTTATTCTTTATCATGTTAAATGGAGGTAGAAGAGCGAGGACGGACGACTGTTCAAAACGAGAGGGAGCAATTTACTAAGATGGAGGCATTGCCGCAGGATTTCTTGCTCCCAGATGGAACAAGTTTAACATTCACCCAACTAGAGAGAGTAGAAAAAAATCCTCCCACCCAAAAAAAGATTCTCAGAGCATTTGTTAAAAAGCAAAGACACAGAAAAGTTTTGTACTTTTTTTTCCCTCTTGATTCCAAAGAAAGGCAGAGCCCAGTGCAAATGGAACAGGAGAATCCCCGATGGGGTCCTGGGCAAGGCCAGTTCTCGGAGGCCTGCTTCCCGCTTGCCGGCTTTGGTGCGGAGGATGGGGCTGGGAATTAATGCTGGAGGAGAGCTGGGCCTCGACAGAGCTTATCAGAAAACTGTCTCCCTGGCCGAGATATTTTCTTAATACACCTTTTAGAATGAAAACCATGTGGGGTCAGTCATACCTGGTGTTGTTGTAAGTTTGATGAATCCTTAGTTGAAACCTTTAAATAAGTCCTGGGGTTCTTTCTGTGGTCTCTACAGGAGGTGGAAGGAAAGGGAACCTGGAGGAAGAGTAACTTACTCACAGAGTCTCGCAAAGGACATTCCAACCTGGGCTGTTCCTCCACAAATTGTGAAGGGGCTGCAGCTGAGTAGGGTCTGGACCACCTCCTGAGGTGACGTGGGCTCTCCAAACATTGCTCTTTTCTGCGGGCAAGGACATGAACACGGTGGGGAAGCAGGGATCTAGGGCTCTTAATTTAGTGATGAGAAAGCTTCTCACTATTAAAAAGTTAAACTGAGTCTGAGACAGGTTCCTACGTGGAGTTCCAAGAAGTTCTTAGTGATGCTGCATTAATACTCACATTAATGGCAGCAGCTCATTTTTACTCTGAACCAAGTTTCATACCATATATTATGTTATTTACATTGATTAATCCATTTAAGCTTCACAGCAACCCAACAAAAGATGACAGTGTTATTCTTATTTAACAAATGAGTAAACTGAGGCTGGGCACAATTAAGTAATTTGCTCCAAGTGGTGCTGACAGAAGATGACGAGGTTGGAACACCTGTGGTCTATTGCATCAACATTGTAACCCCAGGCAGTTCCTCCCACGGATCTCAAAGTCAAGGAGAAATGCCACCATTTAAGTTTAGTATGTATGCAGTCAAAACAACTTATCAATATATGGTTACACTTCTCTTTATTTAAATATGCATAAAGATGAGGTTGATTTAATCTCTAAGATTAATATGCATCATTTTTTCTTCTTTCCCAAATATACCCTTCAAAAACTATCTATAGAATACATGGATATAGGGGCACCTGGTGGTTCAGTGGGTTCAGCTCGGGTCATGATCTCAGGGTCCTGGGATCGAGCCCCCACATCGGGCTCTCTGCTCAGCAGGGAGCCTGCTTCCTCCTCTCTCTCTGCCTGCCTCTCTGCCTACTTGTGATCTCTCTCTGTCAAATAAATAAATAAAATCTTTATAAAAAGAAAAGAATACATGGATATAGAAAAATTTGTATTATGAAACCATGAAAATTATGTTATACTGTATTTTTATTTAAAAATGTGTTCTGGGTCACCTAGGTGGCTCAGTTGGCGAAGCCTCCAACTCTTGATTTCAGCTGAGGTTGTGATCTCAGGATCATGAGACTGAGCCCCTAAGTGGGCTCAGCTGAGCCCCTCCATGTCTGCCCCTCCCCCTGCTCGTGCACATGCTCACTCTCTCTAAAATAAATAAAATCTTTAAAAAAATAAAAAGTGTCCAGTATTACAGTACAATAATGCTTCATACGGAATACAAATGATGACAAATCCATTCCGTTTAGGGAATATCTAATAATAAGGTCACCGAGAAAAGAATTTCCATCATTAACCCCTGGCTGAAAATAAAAATTAAATAGTAACTATTAGCACTAGAGCCCATGTCAAAAAAATTATTACTAAAGCAGACCACTCAGCACAATAAATAGTCCGACAAGTAAAAAATCATTCTATATTTCACATAGAAAACAAAAGTGAGCCTGAAATCATTACAGAAGAAAATGTCCTTTAGCCATTATGAAATTTGAAAGAAAGAAATGTAGAATAAAACCCAGCTCTGGGTGTTATATGCAACTAATAAACTGTCGAATGCTAAAACAACAACAACTAAACATCAATAGCAACAAAAAATAAAATCTATCAAATGAAAGTTAAGTAAGCACTTCATGGGTTCTTGGTGCGGTGCTAGGAACACTGTATTTGCACTAGCTTCAAAAATCAAAAAGACATCGCACTCCTTGGTAGGTGTGTTTTGGTGAGTGCTGTGGGGTGTGTGGACCTGGCGATTCACAGACCTGTACCCCTGGGGATAAAAATATATGTTTATAAAAAATAAAAAATTAAAACAAACAAACAAACAAATAAATAAATGTCTTCCTAATTAATATCTAAAAAAAAATCAAAAAGACACGACAGGTATTAATTAAAGAAAACATATAGAGTAAATTATATGGAACAAATTCCAAGTTGACTTAAGAGTTAGGGTGTTTTCGAGAATTCAGAGATGGCATAAAGGAGAGAAAAGCAAAGTAGGTTTTAGAAAAGGGAGTTAAATAAAGTCTTTCCAGATAGTGAAAAAGTTCGATGAAATTCATGAGGTTGGGGTCCCACGCTAGGAATTTGCTGTGCGTGAGTAAGTGATTCAGAATGGGAGGATGAGTGCTTGGTCTGAGTATGAAGGCAGAATTATGAAACACCATGGTACCATTTAGATGAAACAATTAGGTAGCTGTTGTAGGTTCTGTTACAGAGAAGGTGAAAACGGTATTGGTTTTTTACTGTAAGTTACTGAATTAGTATAAAGATCACACTGATGTGGAAGGATGCTATTGCAATAATAAAAGAATGAATTTGTTTCACTATGAACGTATTGACAGAGGAAAGCAGAGCCAAAGAGAAAGTAAAGAGAGGATGGCTTGCAAATCAGAAACAGGAGTAAAAATTGCTTATAAGAAATAAAGGAGAGGAAATAATCAAAGGTGATTCCATGATTATCTGTCCAGTGTCTAAAGAGTGGTTCTGTTAACAGAAATGGAAAAGCCAGATAAAACAGCACATTTTACAAATTCAAAAACTTGGAGATGCAAGTGGAGAGATAAGAGGATTGTCTTTACAACTGCTAGTATTAATAAAGCACTTGATAGACTTCAAGTTATCTTTAAGGTTAAGAAAGAGATCTTTAAATCCTTAAATCATTCAGATGTGCATATCTCTCCTAACACTATCATTTTATGGGTCTGTGTTAGATTGAGGAACAGCAATAGAAATATTCTGGCACAAGCAAATATTAACTTGTTCAGGTTCGATAGCCCACCTATGTCTAAAATGATGTAAGTGAGATCTGTTAACATAATATAAAATGAGAGGAAGATGAGCCAAAGCAGCATTCTATAATAGAAAAAATAATGTGATATAAAAGAAAAGAAAATCCACGAGCCATCAATGCAAGCCACACATATAATATTACATTTTCTAATAGCCACATCAAGAAAGCAAAAGAAAAGAGATAAGCTTAACTTTAATGATGTTACATAAGCTAATATATTTAAAATATTAATTTAAGATATAACCAAATAAATCATTATTACTTAGATATTAATATATTTCTGATACTATGGCTTTGAAATCTAGTGTACATTTTACACTTACAGCATTTCTCAATTTACACCAATCACATTTTAAATTCTCAGTTGACATGAGTGGTTACCGGTTTAGACACTACAAATACAGGGGTCCTTGCAGAAATGTTGTTAACAAAGGCACATGGATCAAAGCAAATTTGCAAACATGAGTTTGACATAAAATTTAAGTGCCAAGTAGACATGAGCAAAAATGAGTAACCAGGATAGAATTCTGCAATATATATGAAGAAAAATAACTCTGGTTTAGTTTTGAAAGGTCACCAGAGAAAAGCCATTTCTTAAAGGAAAGACAAACTTAACATTTTCTTCAGGTTGTGTTAGATACAATAAAGAGCAAGACTGTAGCATTTAAATGGTTCATTGGGAGAAAGAGAAAAGGGACAGCCTTAAACCCAGGAAGCAACAAGAGATATCAAGAGCAGTGGCAGACAAGCAAGGCGAAGATCAGCTAGAAATAAGGAAAACAGAGATGGTCCATGAGAAGGTGGAGCCCAACGGTCAGTAAGTTCTTCTCCCTTTAAAAATAACACAAATAGAAGGGTATTTTTTTGAAAGTGTATATAACTGTAAACGGATAAGAGATCTAAAAGTAAATGCTAAAATTAGAAACCTTTCAGAAGGAAACATGGGTGTACATCTTTGTGACACTGGATTTGGCAATGGTTTCTTAAATATGACACCAAAAGCACAAGCAACAAAAGAAAAAATAGCACTTAACAAAAATACAAATGTTTGTGCATCAAAGGATGCAATCAAGAAATGAAAAGACAACCCACAGAATGGGAGAAAATATTTGCAAGTCATATATTTGAGAAATTCCAATTCATATTTCGGATATCCAGTAAATATATTTAAAAACTCTTAAAAATCAACAACAAAAGGAATACTAAGAAGCCGATTTAAAAATGTCTTGAAGACTTAAACAGATATTTCCCCTCCAAAAAGACACAAATGTCCAGTAACTAAATTTAAAGATGCTCAGTATCATTAGCAACTAGTGAAATAGAAATCCAAACAACAAGCTAATACTTCACATCCACTAGGATGGCTGCTATATTTTAAAAAAGGAAAATAACAAGTGTTGGAAAGGATGTGGAGAAACTGCAACCCCTCTTATCCTGCTAGTGGGAGTAGAACATAGTTCAGCCTCCGTGGAAAACAATATGGCAATTCCTCAGAAGTTAAACAGAATTACCACAACAATTTCACTCACTCATACCAAAGAGAATGATGTATGCTAACATAAAAGCTTGCACATAAATGTTCATAGCGGCAATACTCATAAAAGCCAAGAGTGAAAACCAAGTGTCCATCAACTAATGAATGGATAAATAAAATGTAGTATTATTCATATGATAAAATATTATTCAGCCATAAACAGGAATGGAGTACTGAAACATGTACCTTGTAAATATGCAGACACACTAAAGGCCACATAGTATATGATTTCATTAATACCAAATGTCCAGAAT